>NW_018108615.1:7611-14810 GCF_000183805.2 Loa loa | reverse complement strand
CTCTCTACTATATATATATATATATATATATATATATATATATATATATATATATATATATATATATATATATATATATATATGTATATCTGTAAACAGATATCCATTGAAGTTATTTTACTTGCATGTCACATGTAGATATAGTTTTGCAGTGACAACAGTTACACAGGAAATGGTCAGTACATATACACACATGCCTAATATTATTAAGATATTGTTTAAAGCCAAAATATTGTGATTAAAATATAATAATTATCTATTAACTTTGGGAATTAGCAGTAATTCAAAATTTTTTGATTCATAAAATTGTCGAGGATCAAAGAAATTAAAGGATTAGAAATTCGCTTAACTTATATTAATTTCTAAAATGATTTGAAAATCCTATTACGAACAAAGTTATCTGGTACATTTTTGCGGATAAACTTTTGAAATTATCGTCCTGTAATTATCTCTCCCTGTTTGACAGTAGTTATTAGGAAGGATTCATCAAGCATCTCATGGTCAATCTACAACTGATTGCGTTGTTGTGCAAATGGATTGTGCAACTATAAACTGAAGATTTGAGATAATTGTTAGTTGTACATTCATATCCGTGTTTGATCTATCTTCTCTTAAGCTGTAAATGGTTTGAAAAGCGCCTTTTCCATCTACTTCAAATTTCCAATATTTTATTAATGCTTTCTACTAACGTTAAATCGAGTTTAGCTTAAGTTGGACTTTTTTTTGAAAAGAAAAAGGAAGTAAATGCAATGAGTGATTTATATATGTTTTTTTTTCGTTTTACGAAAGTATTACGTTTTTATTCAAATATCTGTGAAATATTGCAGTGAAACGTGCCACAGTTGCAAGTGATATAAATTTACCAGATGATGATCCGGAGGAAAGGAGACTTAATCAAGAAATTGCAAAATGGGAGGAGAAATTGCGTGAACTTTTTGGTAAGGTTGTATTTTTGAAATGAAATGGAAATTCAGTTTTTTTCAGATTGTTGATTTTTTAAGTCAATTCAATCAACAATATAGAATGAATTGGTTTTTCAAGATTTCAATGTAATTCTCAGCAAATTTATAGATAAGCGCGTAAAAGATGAAAAAGAACTGTCAAATTATATTGAGAAACGACTGGCATGGTTTGAACAACTTCGTTCGCATATCGCAAAGGTTCCATTAATGGATCGAACGGATATGGCTCGGAATGCTGTACGAGAAAAGGTACTGTTATACTTGACAGTTTTTTAAATTTGTTGGTCTAGTTTGTCAATTTTCTTCCAAAATTTCGCTTACTGGGATAAAGTTTGAAGGATTTTGCATTTGATTTTTCTTGATGATATTACTCCATTTCAGATGAAAGGTTTGGTCAAACAAAAATTTGTTGAATTACGTGCAGCAAGGCGAGGCTCGTTAAACAAAGGTTAATAGCATTTATACAATCATTTTCATGGATATGACATGCATATGAATTTGAAATTTGATTTTTTATATTGGAAAATTTTCAAATTCAGTAGAAGGATAAAAATTAATATGCTACTCTATCCGTTTCATCTTTATTGGTTACAGTGGTGCAACGTACCGAACGGATGTATGAGGATGATTTTGTATCATTCATTGATGATATATATTATGCTGGTGTTGGAACATCAGATTCTAATCATTCCACTGATCAAAGTGAAAGTGATGAAGGTCGTCAGAAGCTGCCGCGCCGAAATCGAACCTTCAGTGGTATCGGTGAACGAAGGAAAGGTTAAATATAAAATTTGTTTGATCAAATTTTGAAACAATCTTAAAGCTGGAAAATTATATTTTAATACTCTTTTTTAGCTGATTTAATAAGCAAGAGCTTTACTTTCAAAACCATTCAAGGAAAAGTTGACACATTTGAGAGAACTTTTTCATTAACTTCATGTTGTAGGAGGTTCTGTCCGACGACATACAACCGAGCCTCAGATAGCTGATGCACGAATTTATGACGAGGAACATGATTCTGCTGCAGAGGAGGAAGAAAGGAGAAGGCTACCGGTTTTTATCTTCATCTTTTTACATCAGTTTTTCCTACCATAGTTGTTACAGTCTATAAGCCTTCTCTGAAATGCCAATCCGGAGTGTAATAAGGTCCAGCAGAAAGTGCAATCCTGAATGATCGGATAATTCTGATGGTCTTAGTAATTACTGGAATAATGGTTGAATCTTCATGTACATTTTCCAGCCTTTACTTTGGAGAAAAACAATACTCGAATAATTTTAGGGCATTTCATTCCACTGTTTAAATTTCAGTTTTTTTCCGTTTGCAGTTACTTTTGGGTCCGATGGCACGTCATGCAGCTATAAGTATTATTCGAGAAAATGCTCAACTTAGGGTTGAAAATAACCAGTTAAAAAGTGAAATTGCTTTGTAAGTTTCTCTTCTGTTGAAAATTATTTAACTTCAAAAAATATTGATGCAAAAAATAGTATTTGGATACTTTGAGATAACATCACATTCAATAGTTTTGCGCCTCATAATTTCTTTGTTTCAGAGACAGAATATTCAGCTAAGGAATTATTGTTCATTTTCTAAACTCTGTCATGTAATCTTTATCATCATAAGCTACTTGTTCTCCTCTACGTAATCATGGAATTTGTTTCTTGTAAAATTTTTTAATCGTCAAAAAGAGCTTGTAAAAATTGATGGATCTTAGGGTCTTAAGAAAAGGTTTTAAGAAAAATCTCGCGAAATATTTTCGCAGTGTATTTCATCTTATTTTCTCGAGGATTTTGTTTCTAAAATTAGCTAGTAATCGATATCATAATCAAAAATGGTTATTATAGTAATAATCTCCACTTGACAAAAACTAAAAGTGAAAAGTTCCCCAATTTTCCTTCTTCATTGCTGATTACTAGATGAATATATAATAGATCTGTTGATTGGTGCAAATTGCCTGATAACTGCTTGAGTAATTCGTCGTAGTCATCGCAGCAGTGCTGTAGTCGCCGTTGTAGTCGAAGTATAATGCAATATTTTTTATCAGCTGATGTTATCAGTTGTGCAGACGTTTCTTTCTTTTTTGTCGGAATATAAAGACTTTTAATGATTTGACAAATTACTTTCTATATTACAGTCGTGAGCTACGTATTGCATCACTAAAGAGTCGGCGTTTGGCGGCCGTTCCAGCTAGTGCATTGGAAGCATTACGCAACAAACAGAATGAATTACAAAATGATAAACGTGAATTCAAGATATTTTGTGAACTTCATGTAGATGAAATAAATCGACGGACTACGGAATTGTTAGAGAAAGAGGTAATTTTTAATGTTTTGTGGAATGATTGAGATGAAGCTTTGATTAGAATGATAATAACTTCTTGTGTTAAAGATTAAATTGAAGTTTCAGTTATGTCGAGAAGAAAGTATTGAAAGTCTGTGTTAATTGGTGAGACCATTGATAGTTTTAAGGTTGATAAAAGGAGGTTAAAAGTTCGCTTCTTAAACCTTCTCCGTAAGATGAAGTTGATTCGAATAGAAATGACTTCTTGGGACTTTTTTGGAGTTTCGTGAACTGAAAAAAGCTCGCTTCGCCCTTTTATTCGCTTTTTTCAAAATCTTTTCGTTTGAATCATTAGTCATCAGACAGTTGGATTTCTTGTTCCCGTGTTCTAATTCATCGTTAATAATCTTCATCTGTAAACATATGAAATGATTGTTCCACGTGTCTATCATTCAACGGATTATGCTACCATTAACTTCCTGCTTTGTAACGTAATGGCGGCCGCTAACATCAATAGACGATTAGAAATTGGCGGTAGCGGATTGTCGAAAAAATAAAACGGAAAAGATTATGGATAAGATATGTGCAAATTAGGTGTTTAATTTTATGTATGTGAGCTCAAGATTTCATCTTTTACTTGTCAACTCTTTGCTTCGTTTTTTCTTTTTTGTTCGACTGTTGGGATACCGTAATCGTTTTCGGATTTTGTTGTTAAAAAGAATTTAACGTTGATTTACCTGACACACTGATTTAGATTAAGTAAATAAGATTTGACAGATAGCGTCATGAATTTGTTTGATGGAGTGAACTCGGTGTCTTTTTGTTTTTGAGAGTAAGTGTTGTTGATATTTATCTGATCCGAAATTCACAAAGATTTAAATTTCACAGTTTAAATCTATCTTAAAATGGAAATTATTATTTGATGTGGATAATACTCTCATGGTGCGAAGATAACCGAAATGACGACATCACATGTATGGTTAAAGTTGGCGATCTCTTAAATGAATAGATTAAAGAAGAGAAGTGTGAACAGCGGATAATGATGACTTCAGAATGAATTGAGTGTTGCTTCATCTAGTGTAATTTATCTGAAATTTGATAAGTGACATCATAAGTAAGTGAAGAGCATGCGACATTTTTTCAAGTGAAACGTATCATTAAATGAATGGTCCTGCAAATTTCAGTAGTCCTTTAGTTTCAATTATTTTCTTCATATTTTGAATGATCCGCATATTTTACAAGGCATAATCTCACCGATTATTTATAGGCTGAATTGAAAACTCGTGAAGAGCAGCTACAAGAGCAGTGGATTAAATTCTATGAAATGAACAATTCAAATTCACCGACTCATCTGTCACATGATATGACAAGACCGGCTAATTTACCATCTTCACTTGACCGATCAATGTTAGCTTGTTGCTTTTATCAGTTTCAAAAATTTCCAAAATGTGAAAGGAAATTCAATTTGATCGTATTCGTTTAATGTCCAAAAGAATGTCTGAATTTTCAATCACCTGGTTCTATCATGAAGAATTTTTCATTAAGAGGAAGAATACCGTTCACTATGATTCTATTATCTAGTACATAAAAATATTAAAAATAACAACTGCGTGGAAAGAAAAGAAATTAATAATCCTTTTGCTTAATTGGTGTACAAATTTTTCCAAATTGTTTATTTAAATAATACATTATGTTTTGCAGATCGATGCGTAGCGTAGCATCATCACTCAGTAAATCACCTAGTGGTTCATCGATACCATTACATTTAGCTGAAAAAACTGCCAAAATATCACGCTCAAAGAAATGAACGAGGAAAGAGATCGCTCATACTTAATATCTTTTCCATATATGATAACGATTCATTCATTTTTATTGCTAGCTGTATATATCACTTCCTCATATTATATTCACCGCATTTTTGCTCTTTTAAATTACTGATGATTTCTGTAAATCTTTATGCTAACACAGGACTGTTTGAATCCTATGTTATTTTATTTGCAACTTTTATTTAGAAAAAAGATTCTCAAAGATATCAGTTATATACAAAATATGGAATGCGAAAAAGATAGTGATTGTTCTAGGAGTAGAGCAAATTCACTAGCGTCATATTTATGAAGCTGAAGCAATAAGAGATACTGTTGTTTCTTTTTTCTTTTTGGTGCAGTCTTGCTTTTATAACCTTTTTTTTTAGAGTATATCACATTTGTTCTACAATTTGAATAACGAAAACTATAAATTACGAATTGAAACAGCTGTTAAACAGCATTATCTTTAAATACTATAGTTTTTTTTAAAAAAGAAAAAAAAAGCATATCGTCGAGATAATCAAGTAGTCAAATTTAGATGATTTTGTGGATTATGAATTATGTTTGATGTTTTCAAATTTGTGATAAATTTTACACAAGTGATTAATCCTGTATTTGATTTATGCACTTCTTTATCAATTTGTATTGTAATTTGTAAGCTATGCATATGAATCTTATGATTTCTTAAAGCAATGATTATTTTTAAATATTGATCCATTATATTTATTCTTATTTTGACAGTCTTTTGTAGAACCGGTTATTTTTATCTTTTTTTATTTGTTAATTGTTGAAATTTTTCATCATTTTTTCCCCGACATCGATGGATGTTTTTTTTTTCCATGCATTTCGGGTTGATGGATTTGTATACTTTAAATTACTTAGTAAGTCAAGTAAATATGTTTACTATAAGTTACTTACTAAATCAAACAAATACGTTATACTTATTTATTTACCTTATTTATGTAATTCAGGCTCATATTCACGGAAAAAGATGGTGTAATATCCTTTTTGTCCCAATGAATTTTGAATCCTATAGCTGCATAAATTTTTTGGAAATTATATCAGGCGATAAATTGAAGTTTTTTGGTCTTCTTTCCCGGAGGGGAAAATAAGGAATAAAAAAAATCGTTGTAATTCTTCTAGCTTACTCTTTCTTTTGCTTCAGTGGTGAAAGTGATCGGTGATTGATTTAAAAAAAAAAAGAGCTAAGAATTGAAGATTAAAATTTCACAATTTAAAAAATTGCTACTTTATTATTATCTATAGATTTTTTTTCTTTGATATTGTATGAAATGCTATAGTGATATGATTTATCTTTCCAGAATAGTGTTTATTTTTGCTTCCTGTTATTATTTTTCTTTCTTAACTTACTTTAATTATAGCATGCTTAGAGTGATATTTCATTATTGATATGTTTGTTTTTGTTATTTTTTTTCCTCGTTTCCTTGGAAAAATTCACTTAAAAATATTTTTGCATGTTTTTTTTTCCTTTTTTATTTAGCAAACTAATATGTTTTCTTTTTTCTACAATTTTATACTTGTTATGATGAATAAATGAACAATTGTTCATTTATTATTATTATTATTATTATTATTATTATTATTATTATTATGTAAAAAATGGTTTTATTTAATATATTTTAATTTACTATTGAAAATTTCAATTCATTTATATTTTGTGAATTTCCAAAAAAAAGTCGAGAAATTTTCGCATTCATTTATTTTTGATGAAATTTAATTTTTACTTTTTTTTTTTTTACTCTCAAAATATGCTTTTTTGAGCAAAATTTATTATTCGAAAAAGAATCGGGTGTACTTTTTTTTTCTCTCTTTTCCGAATAATACACGCTTTACCGGTATTGCACATACATAATTCCTTTCATTATTACTTTTTTTTTTTTTTTGTACATTATTAGTGAACCAGATATGTTTGTTTTGTGCATAAAATATCTTTTCAATATTCTATTCTTTTTCATTTTAAAATTTAAACAATTTTTTAACAAAATAAATGACAATAATTTGTAATATAGTAATAATAATTCATTAAATCTGCAACATATTTTTCAAATCTTTTTATAAGGCCTTAAATTTATATTTAATTTAAAAGTGGTGGAAGAAAAAAAGGGAAAAAGCAAATTTTACGCCAGTTTTTTT
>NW_018108615.1:5081-6892 GCF_000183805.2 Loa loa | reverse complement strand
TACTCTCTCTCTCCCTCCTCTCTCTCTCACCCTCTCTCTCTCTCTCCCTCATCGCTTTTTTTACATCATACATATCTGCAAAACTGAGATATATTATTGTTTAACGATCGATTGCAGCACATGATAACTGTATTATATCGTTATTATCATTATCATTATCATCATCATTATTACCATTATCCTTCAAGGTAGAAGGAGAAAAACATAAGATTAATGAGAAGGAAA
The DNA here is from genome assembly GCF_000183805.2 of Loa loa. Lineage (NCBI taxonomy): Eukaryota > Metazoa > Nematoda > Chromadorea > Rhabditida > Onchocercidae > Loa > Loa loa. The sequence goes on along the minus strand of NW_018108615.1, from coordinate 6,667 downwards.
AAAAATAAGAATGAACTAATAAATTTATACATTTTTATTTTTAGGTAAAAGTAATTCAATAAAATTGGTTTCTTTTTTTTTTTAATGACCTTGTAATTTTGTTGGAAAGAAGAAAATTTATTTTCCTTACCAATCACTTGAAATGATCGATAATATTACCTGAAAAATGAAATATGCTTGTTAGCGTATGTATCTTCCGAATTAAAATTAGAGGAAATTATTAGAATCAAAAAAAAGGAATTATTAAAATCTGAAAAGTTATTAAGGTCAGAAAAAATCACTAAAATCAGGAAAATCATTAAGTTGAGGAAAAAGAACCGGTAAATGATTTTGTAATGATAAATGATGATGATGATAATGATGTTGATGATGATGATAATGATGATGGTGATGATGATAATGATGATAATGATGGTGATGGTGATGATAATTGTGATGATGATGATGATGATGATGGTGATGATGGTGATGATAATCATGAACATCGAATCTAACCTTTCCAATTTCTTTTTACTAACAGTTTCCGGAGGTTGCAATGAATGATTATCATTGGATTGATAGACATTTCCGTTTTATAAAGAAACATGGATTTTATTGATGGAGCAAATCGATTAATTTTATGTTATAGAATCTTTGTAAAAGTATAAGGAATTCAATTTATTGATTTTAATTTAATTCGAAATACAAATCATAAACCATCCATTTTTCAGAAGGATAAAAATTCATATAATTAGAAATGATATTACAATGATATATGTAATCAACAACATTAATTGCGCTTAGATCTTAATTTTAAACAGAATTTGTCATTAATTAAATCAAAAAAAAGAAAGAGGGAAAAACTTTCTGAATTATTTAGACTAAAATGCTATTTTATTCGTTTAATAGCATTTCAATCCAATCTTTTTTTGAAATTTTAAAAATTTCTATTCTAGTTTTGGCTAATTTAATAAATATCTCCCTAAAACTATATTTATCCTAATCACATCCATCTTTAATTTATCAAGTAAATGCTAATCCTTTTACCTTTTATCTTCACTTTTTTTTTTTTTTAGGCATACATTAAATTAACTTTGCTCAATACCAATATTCTTTAGGATATTTTCATGTAATAATTACTTTAAATCTTATTCAATTTCTCTTTCATGTCCATCTTTCGCTATTAATTTCATAACTTTTATTTCATTTCGATAATTTCATCGTTACTCTTTCAAAATATTTTCTTTGTAAAAAAAAAGGAGAAAAAAAAGTGAATTTATTCATTTGCAAATTGCCAATTATCATTATGTCATAAAATTAATTACTAAAAATAAAACAATAATAATGTATTTGTATTGTATTTTCAAATATTGAATAAGATTTTGTATTTTTAATTAAAATTTTTCTTTATTTTATTAATTTTGTTTCCTTTTTAGGAAGTTGAAAATTAATAATCTTTTTAAACGATCACATATCAAATCTATTTAATAACATCAAATAATCTCACATCAATCTACTATCTACCTATAGGAAGTTGAAAAATTAATAATTTTTTAAGCAATCAAATATATTTCATATTTAATAACTACAAGTAAACATCAATCTCC
>NW_018108615.1:0-4677 GCF_000183805.2 Loa loa | reverse complement strand
TTAATATTTTTAGCTAAAAAATTTTTTCTATTTTATTAAAATTTTTCTTTTTTTTCCCACCTCTTTTAAAATATTAATACCTAAATAAAATGCTACAATTTTATTAATTATCAAATTAATGATAATTATTATCAAATTATGCTTTTCCCTCAAAATTTCTTTCGTCTTTATCTTTTTTCATTACATCAATTTATAAAATATCAATGTATGGTTGTATTCTAATATGTTTACCACATGTTTTCAACCACTAAAACTAATAAATTTCATCATTAAACTAAATTTAATTCAATGAAACTATTGAAGAACAAGAGAGAAAACGAAAAGAGAGAGAGGGGGAGAAAAAAAAAAAGAAAGAAGGATTTACCGAAAAGAATTTTTTATTTTTATTGTTGTTACAATTCATTTTGGAATATATTTAATTTTATTTTAGCCATTTGCTAATTTATCAATACCAACATCATATATCGGCGCTGATGATATAAGGCCTATAATGACGATGATGATGGTGATAATGATAATGATAATAATAATAATGATAATGATGATGATGATGCTGATGATGCGCAAAAATCGTTTCTTAACACACCGCATTATCCATCCATCCATCCATTTATTTATTCATTCATTCATTTATTCGATCCGATTTAATCCGTACCAGATGTCACTGTTATCAATCTAACTCATCCTTTTATTGTCATCTTCGTTGTTGTTGTTGTTTTGTTGTTGATGGTAATGTTATTGTGGTAGTGCTTGGTGTCCTTGTTGTCATCGTCCTTGTTTGTCGTTGTGTTATTGGTTATCATTCATCTATCATAGTAAGATGATTGTAAAAAATTGTATCATTTTTAAATCAATTTGGAAAATTTTATTCATTTTACATTTTTTTTTTCTGCAATACACAAAATTTGTTATTGATTATTTTGTAATTAAAATTTTGAAATGAATGCAATTTTAAAATCATACAAAAAAAAAAGGAAAAAGAAATTTCCCAATAAAATTAAATGATTATTTTATTTCAAATCCTATTCTTTAATTAAATTTTAGTAAATTTTTCAAACAAAATTTTCAAAAGAAAGAAGAAATATTTCGAAATGATAAATGAATGTAAACGTTAAGATAACTTTTAAGGAAGAAAAGTAATTTAATAAAATAAGTCAAACAATTTTCAAAACTGAAATTCTCGTGGAATTTACCAAATAAGCAAAAAATTGGACAAAAAAAAAAAAAGAGCAACGAAAAATACCTTCCAAAGATTTTTTTCCTTATTTTATTTTATTTTTTAAAATATATTTTTGATTATAATGTAATATTTTCCAAAATTTCCCATTGCTAACAAATATTTCTAAATAAAATGTTTTAATTAAGGCAAACATTTTCGCCTCATAAAATGAAATGATTAATGAATAAATAGCTATTACTATTGCTAGTACTACTACTACTACTACTACTACTATTACTACTACTACTACTACTACTACTACTACTAGTACTACTACTAGTACTACTATTACTATTACTTTTACTACTACTACTACCATTAGTACTTTTACTACTACTACTACTACTTTTACTACTACTAACTAGTACACGAATAATTTCTTACATTTTTATCATGTAATAGCGAGGGGTGATAAGATAAAGTATGAATTGTTGCATATAGAGTAACAAATATTCCAATTAAAAATACTTTAATTAAGACAAATATTTTTCCCTTATAAAATGAATGTTAACTAATGTTACTATCATATCAATAATTTCATACATTTTTATCGTGTAATAACAGGGAATGAAAAAGTAAAATTAGTCAAAACGAAAAAGAAAAAGAAAACTATAAAATGATGATTTATAACAACACATTGATGCAAAATTGACAACGATAATTTATGATATTAACTACTGAATGCAATTCTCGTAAATATTGATGATGCAATGATTTGACCTCTTGCTTGTTGATTTGACCTCCTGCTTTCTTTGCATTATCATCATCGATTGCATTCCTTAATTTTGATTTGTCATCATAATGATACTGGAATGTAATACATGAGGACAATAATTGTTTGTTTACTATTAATTTGTATTTATGCTTAATAAATCACATTCCATGATAATGATAATGATAGTGATCGTATGGAAATGTTAACAGATTTGTTTCTGTTTGATCCTGAATTAATAATCAAATGATTTGAAATATTTGATAAGCCATATATGATATATCTAATTGCTATTATAATTGTAAATTTAATTAATATCATTGTTATATAATGATGGTTACAATCATTACTATCATTATCATTACGATGATTATATGATATCAGGAAATATTGCTGATAATTGATTAAAAAAAAAAACATTTTCACTCAAATATTTAAATTGCGATTAATTTAGCAAACTTCACTGAAATAATTCTTAAATCTAAAAAGAAAAAAGAAATTCATCCTTCAATTACTTCTAAATTTTCAAAACTTTTTTAAAATGAAATTTTGGATGAATTTAAATTACAATTTTCAATTATAAACGTATCCCTCTCTCTTTTTTTCCTAATTTCACTTTTATCTTTTAAAATTTATTGAAATGAATGAAATGAAGAATTTTGCAAGTTTTCAATTCATCAATTGCTTATCCTAATGAAACAATTCCAGATTTTTGACAATTGAAAACTAGATTGTTAGATAAATGGACAGATGGATGAAATGGTCAGCCAATATATCACTTAAGAAAAAAAAAAAAAAAATGTCACATGAATGGAACAGTGACAATAATTTGTGTTAAATGACCATATCATGTTAAACATAATTATCATCCATATGATCGTAATTGGAATTGGATGGGAAAAAAAAATACCTTTAGTTATTATCTGATACATACATAAACAAATGAGCTCATCTTATCATTTGTCAATTGTCATACAAATCTACAAATGGAATGAATAAATTACGATTACTTTCCTAAGATTATATCATTCAATGATCGATTATAAAAGATTGAAAACAAAATTATTATCTTATGACAATATTTCAGGGAAATGAAATGCTAAAAATACGATATAACATTAATGATAATTAATTAATGAATACTTAAATTGATTAGGAAATTGATTATTCAATTGATTATTTTACTTTGCAGAATGATATTGTTAAATTAAATTGAAGATATTGTTTAAAGATATTGAAAATTATTTAAAGAAATCAAATTAAAGATATTGTTTAAAAAGGAGAGCAAAGAAAAAAAGCGATTAATATCTATGACTGAAATAAAATTGGTCATAAAATAATTAATTAATAAAATTATTAAATTTAATTTAACATTAATCTTTTAAATATTCCACATGCTTTTAGGTGTAAACCAATATTGTTTTACCTAGCATAATATAAGTTAAAAACAGTATAGACTAAAAACAAATAAGTTGTTTTAAAACTTAAAATTAAATTAAATTTGACAATTTTGTTAATTAATTATTTTTTAACTAATTGTAATTATGTAGGTAGATCTGTATTATTTTACCCTGCTACATGGTATAAACACAGAATAAAAAGTGTTTTCAAAATCTCTTTTAGAGATGATAGAAAAAAAAATTCGATAAATAATTTTGTTGGTACATTATGTAAATATTAAAATTACCGTAGTCGTCACTCAAATGATATCCGATGACAATAAAGTTGACAATATCATGATTGCAAACATTTTGTTAATAATGTAAACTTGATGATTTTATCATATAACCAAAATGGTAAGTAAACATTTCGAAAAATTAACAATGGAAATGTTTTGAAATAATCATTTAAAATTAATCAAAATGGTTAAAATCTTTTTTTTTCTGTTCGAAAATTTTAAACTAATTAGCAAATTAATTAGCGCTTCTTTTTATTTTGTTTTTTTGTTTTTGTTTTTTTCTTTTTTCGTTCAAAATTCTCCTCATGCATCATTTCTTGACATTTTTATCATCTGTTCACCAGAAATACACAAAAAGCGGTATTTATCAAAGAACGAATCCCTATGACATATAAGTGTCAACCACTGTACACACTTCATTTTGCAATCATTTCGTGCTCTTTGTTATTAGCATGATTAAGTGCTTTTTCTGCATGCATTATATTTTTTTGTTGGATTTATTTATAAGTAAGATTTCCTCATTTTTCTTTTTTCTCTCTTTTTTCTCTATCCAACTAATAAATTCAATAATTAGCAATAAAATATCTGAAATTTTCTCAAATGAATTTCAAATTTCAACACTATTAATTGTTAATTACTAAATTTATTATTATTTTTAATCGTTTAATTTAATCGAATTGCTTTAATATCAATTATAATTTTGTCATCATTTATTATTCACTTTTGAATGATTCAAATCCTTTTCTTGATTTTTGTTCATCAAATAAAAATAAAATGTCATTTGTTCTGTCCACCATATCACCATCATCATCATCAATATCATCATCATGTATGATGATGATGATATTGTCCATTCCATTCAAATAATAATATTCCCTTTCTTCAATTATCGAAGAAGGTTAAAATCCTTTTCTCAATCTTCTTAATGCGGCATTCTTATAAGGAAGACAATAACTGTTTAACCTTGCCGAATAGTATGCTATAAGATGGATTAAACAAGTGATGCAAAAAAAAAAAAAAAAGAAAATAACTATGATGTGACCTTTGCTTAATTTGGTATCATTTGTT
>NW_018108614.1:46880-49552 GCF_000183805.2 Loa loa | reverse complement strand
TTTTTTTTTTGTTTTTTTTTTTTTTTTTTTTTTTTTAATGCAATTAACCATGCATTACACCATTTGTCTTCCACTGCTTCGATCACTAATAGTATCGCGTCCTCCTTCTTTTACATTTGATATCATCCATGTGGCATATCCTCAACTCAACAAAAGATGGATCTCAACTATTACAAAATCTATTAACAAAGCGACAATCAACTATTACCGAAAGCAATGGTAAGGATCTGTTATTTAAAGTTGATTATATTGCTTGTTTATTGTGAAATTCATTTTTTATCATTGTTTACCAAAGTACCGTATACTTTTTTCCTTTTACTGTCATCAATTAACAGTATTGTGTAAGTACAATATTGCAAGCCACATAAACGTATATCGCTAAACGAATTAATAAATTAGCTTTCCTGATAGTTCACTTGTAAAGAAATATCTCTGTGTCATGTAATAATTCCAGTATACAATTACAACTTTAAAATGACAAAGACTTTTCAATTAAACAGTAGATACTGTTGATTCACGTATATTACGTGTGGTATCTTTACAATAAGCTTGAAATCATAACTGTTCAACTATGCAGCTTTTACTTCATTTTATTTCAATATATGATCGAAATATAACAATTAATTTAATAAAAAAAAGCCAGCAAAAGTTGGATGACTTCATCATGATGAAAAAATTAATAAATAAAATGCTGCAGTTTGCGGCAACAATGATATTAGATGAAGTTAAATATTTCCGAAATTTTTATAGGTCAAATTTCAAATATTAATGGTAAATAAAAGAAAACTTCAAAATTTAATTTGTCGATGTTGAATTGCATCTGAAGTCAAAATGAAAATTATGAAATTTCAACGTAAATGTCAATATTATATGAATTGTGTCATCCACGGATATCGCTCACCGACATTATCTTAAAAACTTTCAATGTGCTTACATTTTAGCTTCAATATCTTGCTTTCCGGCTTAATGCCTAAGCAGTTTTCATACTTTTGCTTTAGCCATTTATTTTCATTCAGTTTCCCTATCGCTGGGCTGTCGATATAAATCCATGCATGAATTTATAAATTCAAAATTTAGGTCTTAAGAAATTGCTAGTTTAAAACAAACCGTGCAAAGATTCAGTTGTTTTGAATTGAAAGATTAATGAGATTGACAATGCGTTTTGCTAAATTGTATCCAAAGATCAGAAAAGAATTTAAGAAAAACGAAAACGGTGAAAGCGGTTGTAAAATATTTGCCATTCGTAGGTTATGATCAATATAGGAGATGGGATTTAAGATAAAATTCAAATCACTGCTATTCTAGTTTGATAATTTGTTGAAAATTTTAAAACCAGGAAAAAAACAGCGAATCAATTATTTGGACATTTGATTTATTTCACTTCCATATCTTTCCTTAACTTCAAATTCAACTTACCTTATAGAGAACTATGATTTTTCGAATTAATCATTCCTTGCAGATTCATTCCTTCATTAATTTTAAAATTTTTGATAATGATTGTCGAAATGAATATAAAGGAAAGTACATTGGCATTGCTTTGTATTTTTGCAGTAAGTCCGATTTTTTTTTTCTGAACTCTTTTGAAGTTCTTGTAAATGGATTGCTCATAAATGAATCAGTATATTTAATGACCAAAAATCAGAAGGATCATTGCCTAACCAAAATATTATCCTACCTTCCAGAATTTTAAAGATTTTAAGGACTATGTCCTTTAATGGTTATTTAATTGCTCCACACATAAGACTGAATGATAAGACTGAATTTTATTTAATGTCACCTTTGATGTAGGTATCACTGTCCGGATTAATTGCCAATGGTCTCTCACTCCATATCGCAACAACAAATACACATTTTCGGAATGGTTATGGCACTCTTTGTGCTGCTATTTTGTTGTGCAATATACAAACAATATTAATTATGCTAATATGGGCAGCAATTGTTCTAATAACGTAATAATACTTTTCATTACGTTTAATTTGTCGCAGTTATCTGTGACAAATATACAAGATTCGAGATTCAGTTAGTTATATTAATTTGATAATTACTGATTATTGCCGTATTTTATGAGTTGTAAATTCAGGAATTCTCCAGAATTATCATCACCAACATCTTCTATCGCTTTAATACCCGGATGTTTGGCATGTGTGAGTTTTTACGGAGCGGTAGTGGTGAATTTATTAACTGCAATAAATAGATACTGCGCATTTGTACATCCTCTAACATATCAATCCTTCTGGTCTATAAAAAATGCTCGCCGTGCAGGAATTATTTCTTATTTCCTTGGATTTGTACCATGTTTTCCGAACATTTTTGGTAAAGTTTTTGTATGTTTGTCTTAGTGAAGGTGAGTTATTTAAAAAATAAAAAAATCATAAAAATTATCAGTGAAGATATTCATTTGTCGGAATCGAAGTTCTGAATTTTAAATGGATTTCAACCAGTAAGTTATAGAACCATGTGCCGTCGTTTTTAATGCGGAATTGGATTTTCGTTGGAGCTACACTAACACCACTTGTGGTCAAATCATTGCATTGTTCGACCCAACGTTCACTACTATAAGTTTGACCATAGCAGCATGCATTGATTTTGTGACGCTTCTCAAGATTAGAAAATACAATAAAGTTACGATTCGCAGTTATTTGATCATTTATTTACAATAATAGCTTCTAATT
>NW_018108614.1:42310-46729 GCF_000183805.2 Loa loa | reverse complement strand
AATGCTCGCCGTGCAGGAATTATTTCTTATTTCCTTGGATTTGTACCATGTTTTCCGAACATTTTTGGTAAAGTTTTTGTATGTTTGTCTTAGTGAAGGTGAGTTATTTAAAAAATAAAAAAATCATAAAAATTATCAGTGAAGATATTCATTTGTCGGAATCGAAGTTCTGAATTTTAAATGGATTTCAACCAGTAAGTTATAGAACCATGTGCCGTCGTTTTTAATGCGGAATTGGATTTTCGTTGGAGCTACACTAACACCACTTGTGGTCAAATCATTGCATTGTTCGACCCAACGTTCACTACTATAAGTTTGACCATAGCAGCATGCATTGATTTTGTGACGCTTCTCAAGATTAGAAAATACAATAAAGTTACGATTCGCAGTTATTTGATCATTTATTTACAATAATAGCTTCTAATTAATAGTTCAATTAATTGGTTGTATGGCCCAATTCCTGGAATGTTTCCATAAAATATAAGGCAATTTTCCTTAAAAGCATCGAATGTATGCTATGAACCAAAACGAAGTAACTGTTCGGAATGAATGTATTTTTAAGGTTTGACAAATTAAATATCGAATTTTATTTGAAACTTTTAAGTAAATATGTCTCTCAATAAACCTTGAACATAATCTATGGTTATAGTACGGGAATTATTTTTACTACATTTTACAGTCAAGGAAAGTGAATCAAGTGATGGTACGTTCTGCAAACCGTAAACGTGAAATATTCTTTTTTAAACAGGTAAGTTACACAAATATTGGAATTATTGGGTGGATAATTAAATTAAAAAAATAGGTTGTGATGAATATTACAATTACTTCAGCCCAAAATAGTTCATCATTTAACCATAAATTACTTACTTATTCATTTCCAGTCAAGTATTGGCAGGCTTGCGATAATTGGATGTGCTATTGTCTTTAATAATGGATCACGTTTTCTCACCGATAAATGGGCTTTATTTGCTGCGTCTACAATTGCTTGGGAATTGTTGCATGTCTTAGATGGGTAAGAGGTTTTTGAGCATTTTCCATTTCCTCTAAGGAAGGGTTGCATTCTTAGAAATGACAGCAAAAGCGAATTATACGGTTTTTCTCACGCTGCTTCTGTTATATTAAGTTATATTTAAATATGATTACTGCTCAGTAAATGTGTAGTTAAATATTTGAAATGAAATCTTTTGAGGGAATAATGCGAAAATTACTTGCAGACTTGTTATATTGATCTTCAACTGGCATTACATGAGAAGCTTACAAACGAATGGTAACAATTTCTTAATAAAAATATGGAATTAAAAATATGAAATTGATAAAAATATGGAATTAAAACTCGAGTTAAAGTTCAACGTTTACTTTAGCATTTCCACTGAATTAGATGCTAAAGAGAACATAATTCACAAAATAATAGAATATAATTTAAGTAGTGACGGATCATAGACGGTATGGTTGGTAAAATGATATTGGCGAACTTACCCAAACAATTATTTCGTTCAATGACATCAATTTACCGCTAAATATCGATTGTGGAACAAAAGTACTTTGAAAATATTCGTTAATGTTTATAGTCGATGAAATGCTGCTACTATTTTATCGATACCACGGTGTTACCGTGTTAAAAATTTTATTACGCTTTACTTATAGTGCAGTTCTGGTTACAAAATGATACTGCATGCACTTTGTCAAGCAATTAAATATAATGCTTATTATGCTCATTAAGTTATATTACGTTAAGTGGTGTGTAGTGTCAATGAATTACCAGTTCATTAATTGATTTGCATTTTAATGGAGTGCATTTTTATTAAATATATTATTTCTAATTAGTGGAAGAAATGTTGCTATCAAGATTTAACATCATACCTGGTCGATAATATCTATAATCATAAGTCCTTTTAAATGTATAGAAAATTTGTAATGGTCGCGTGAGATCAGCGATTTATCATTTTATCATCTGATCAAGGATGAATTACGGATGCATGTGTGGAAGGGAATATCACGTCGCAACATGAAGACAAGCAACAGCATAATATGATATAGTCCCTATCCAAAATAACTTTCCAACAATCACCTCGCGATACATTTGCTAATATCGTCGGCAAGAAAATGAAATGTGCAGAGAATATATTAAAAAGAAATGTTTAGAGAATATATTAAAAAGTTTTTTTTCCAAGAAAAACAATATAAGTTGAAGTCGATTACGAAATGATATTCATTATCGAATTTTTACTTTAAAAAGAATTAGTCTTGTGCTTTTCTCTTTATGTCGCATACTGAAAATAAAATAGAAAGACTGTCAACGTTCAAAAGAAAGGAGCGAGAAAATGTTGAAATTCAATTTAAATTTTTTTGATTTCATTCGAGTGTTACAAATTTTGGAGCGAAATCTTTGTTTTTTTGCTTTTTTTTTCGTATCAATTAATTAGAGAACGGAGAGCTTTTTGGGTATACTCACCGGAGTAAGAACTTGAGGCAAAATGTGCAAGTTATTCGAAACTAATTCCGAAATATTCCAGAGTCGAGTTGAAGAGATACGAAAGGCAAAATTTTCACTGTGCCATATTCCAAGCGAACATAACACTGTATGTTTGGCTACTATAGGAAACTGAGAAGTAACTGAAAAACTTCAGACTTAGTAATATGGTCCAACATGGCTAAAGAAAGAAAGTTGGACAAAGTAGGAATAATCACTTTCCGTTTGATAATCAAGCTTGTATCCAAGTCATCATATTGTAAATATGTGGACATTTGTACACTCTAATCAACTTGGGTTCAATTAGTTTTAACTTCTCAAAGTGTTTTTAAAAAATCCGTTATGTAAGCAATTAAGAACAACTTAGCAATCATCTTCGTTTTCCATATTATCCAGTAATTGTTCCATAACAAAGATAACGACTAATTTTATGCAAATCAACAAAACCATTATCAAAAATATTTGTCTGTCCCAAATAACACAACAAGAACATCATTATTAAGAAAACAAATAACTTCCGCAATAGTAACTGTCGGAAAAATCGAAAGAATTTTATTATACATTAAATGCTTAGAATATTTCTAATGATTCATCACTGCATTCATTCACCAATTTATATTCTTTAAAATTATCTCCCATACGTTTCTTTTGTTATCTTTGTCTAACGAAAATTCACATCTTTATTTTAATGATAAAGGACGTCCAATTTACATGCTAACCTTCCCATCTGATCTTGTTACAACGCTTATTATGTAACTGGACCATTACAGTTTCCTTTGTATCTAAATGAATACCCCCTTTTTTAAACGTTTATTTTAAACCATTCCCACTCTCTAATGCATATAAACCCTATTGTAAATCGGTTAATTCATTATGTTCAATACAGACTTTACAATCCGGTGTGGACTCAATACAGCTCACTTCAATTTCACTGAACGCAACTCAGCCTGACCCAAATCGACTCACGCAATTCAGCCTGACCCCAACTCAACTCAATCTCTTGCAACCAAAATCAACTCAACGTAACTCAGCCTGACTCATTTTCAAAGTTATTATCAACCATCAATTTCATATTTTCATGAAATTTGAAATGAAAAGATGATCAAAAACTGATTTAATCACCTTACTGCTTATTTTAATCTACAATTTGGTTTAAGAAAGTGATGAAATTATTTCAAATTCTTAAAGAAATTATCAACAGCTCTTTCACTTAATCGAATTACTTATACTAGCAACAAAATTTACCTTTAAGTCCTAAATTATTCCAATATTAATATAAAACTAAAATTATTTTTTTGGTTCGAAAGATAGCAATCAAAGGATAGTTGTCATAAAATTAATTTATAGTATTGAAATCAACAAATAAACAATGGAAAAAGAAAAGATGGTGATTGATTGTTTATAAATGGTTAGGCATAAAATTGAAATATGCAAAGACTTTTTGTCTGCAAATTTTAAATTAAATCAAATTTTATCTCATCAGCAAACTTTCTGTAGGACTTTTTTTTTAACTTTGGATTTTTTATGGAAATGTATTTTTGCAAAATCTTCCATATTTCGTCTTGTCACTTTTGTCTTTCCGTCCGTCTCTTCTCTCCCTACCTCTTTAGCTTGAATGAGACAGAATTTAGTGTCAAAATAATGTTATTATTTCCTTAGGCTATTAACTCCTGACATTTCTATATCATCCATTTTCTTTGTGTCGGTTACTGCTAATTTTCTCGGGATTTCTTGAAATATACTTAAAATTTTAGGCAACATTTTCAAATGCAATTATTCTATTCTTTTGATAAAGAATTATGTTAAAAATGGTACCATTATATTTATAAAACGAACGAACGATCTGTGTTTTTATTTATTTAATAAACGACAATTTGTTTGTAAGGAAACAGTATCAAAGAATACTCACTCATTTATATCGATGATCAAATGGATGACAAGTAATTATT
>NW_018108614.1:40358-41882 GCF_000183805.2 Loa loa | reverse complement strand
TTTCTATCATTGATTTTAAACGCCTCGCTATGATGAAAAACAGATTTCTTATAAAGGTTTGTTATCACTTATTTGATTTTTAAATTTGTATATGCATTTTATTTATTAACTTAATGTATGCACTACAAATATGCAAATTTATTAGTGATTGTCGACATTCATTTTTCGTTTTTGTAAAAATACTTTCCCTTTTTTGCTGATTAGAAATACAGCTGTTTCGATCATAATTAATCTCATAATTTAATCTCGTTATTTAACAACCGAACATACACCAATACGACGATGTCCCTGGCCTTTAATTTCTCCGTTAACATATGAAATAATCGTTGTGACGAAGTCATTGCAGCAAATGTTGCAATTGTTCAGCATATTTTATGTCTCCGCTCTCCTTTATGATAGTACATATTTGATGCGAATGATGAAATAAAGAAATGGAAGGAAACGATTCATTTAAAACCTAACTTATTTTTTTCAAAAAAAGAAACTGCAACAAAGTCACAATTATGGTAAACCTGTTCCTTCTCTTTTGTGTCATATGAACTTTCTCTTTTAATCATGACTTTTGATGGTGATCAGAATTTTGAAATGGCAGAGTGCTATTGGTCTAACATTAAAAGTTCTAATCGCCAAGTTATAATGACTAACGAAACTGCTTGCTAATTTTGGTCTGAGTAATTACGGATGGAATTAGGAGAAAAAAAGTCATGATTAGCCATTCTTCTCGTGATGTTCCTGTGATAAAAATTCATGAAATAAGTGTTGCTGAGAAGATTAAAATTCGTTCCTTTCTGAATTTTCATTTTATTTAATATAACATTTCAAGATTACAAACTTGACAGAGTCTCGGATGACTTCGATGAGAATAATTTGTGACGCATAGATTTCTGATCTACTTTTAGCATTGATTGGATTCACAATTTATTCAATAGCTTCCTATAAGACATAAAGCCAAACAAAGCTTTGCATGAATTTTGGAAATTTAAAGTCTGCACACTCATGCAAAGGCATATTTGGAGAAAGTAAAACAATTATTCATAACAATAATAGTAATAGGAATAGGGCCGATAACCACCATAGGCTCCGTATCCACTGTAGGATGGATACTGAGGCAGAGATGGGAAGCCCGCACTAGGTATTGGCCTTTGAGATAAATTTCTAAAATAGAGTTGCAAAAGCTGGAGCAATGGGTTAGAAGTGGTCTGTGGAGCTCGAGTAGTAGTTTGATCTTCTCTTTCATCACGTAATTCAACATTGAATCTCTGTATTGCGTTAGCGTTCCTGTTCAGCGACTTGAATATAAAATAAAATTTATACTAAGAAAATTGTTTAAATGAGCACTAATGCTTAAAGTGTTATTACAGTATGGACAATTCAAAGTCTGGAGTTAACAAGAGATATGAAACTTACGTTGGCGCCTGCTAAATTGTTGTTGAAGGACAAGCGTGTTTGTACACCTACTTTGTGCATCTGTTTCAGCAATTATTAATATTGTACTGAAAATGAAAGAGAACATTAGCAAGTATG
>NW_018108614.1:37105-39298 GCF_000183805.2 Loa loa | reverse complement strand
ATTTGACAGGTAATGGCAGGATGCTGTAATTTATGGTAAATAGATCATGACATACACAAACTTCTCTACTTTATTGATTTTATTCATGGAATGAAATGATTTAAAGATTTCGTTAGCAGGGAAAGGACGAGGTGAAATAGGAATGATGTGAGTGATACGATTTTATAATTCATTTATAACTGTCTCATTTCACAGTTCATAAAAAATTTCAAAGAAAGTTGGTTAAGGAGTGTGTCAATTCAATGTCGCTGATAAGACAATACTGTAATTATGCACCCAATGTGCATCGGTAATGAAAATGAAAGGATCCGAAAATTCATTTAATTCCCACAAAGCAATGATTGTACTCTGCGAAGAGACGCAACTCATATTTGTGGCGGATTAAATAGTTTTTGTTTTGAAGTAGGATTTTTGCTTTCCGGAAAGAGGTAAAATGATGAGTAGACGGACAAACATTCAAATAATTGTTGTGATGAAGTCCAGTTGATAATCCTGATGGCATGAATGAACTTGAAAGACTTGTTTGTTCTGATGTCACGAATGTCAGCAAGTTATCGGAGTTGTTAAACTTCCTCAGGAGGATGACCATTGCCAACCTTGCTTTTACTGATTAGTTAAGAACTGAAATTTGCTTGCAATTTGAAAGGTAATGTAGGATGCTGTAATTTATGGTAAATGGATCTATGATATGTACAAGCTCCTCCACCGTTTTTAATTTTATTCATGGAATGGAATCATTTAATAATTTCGTTAGCAAGAGGAGGAAAGAGTGAAATAGGAAGCGATCGTGAGTGATCCGACTATGTATTCCATTTGTAACCACTGACAGTTGACATAAGACAAACTGTCTCATTTCAGAGCTCATAAAAAATTTCATAAAAGCAGCATGTCAATTCAATATCGTTGAGAAGACAATACGATAATTATTGACCCAATATCTATCTGAAATGAAAATAAAAGGATCCGGAAAATTCGTTTAATTCGTACAAAGCAATGATTGCACTCTGCGAGGAAACGTGATTCGTATTTGTGACGGATTAAACAGTTTTTGATGATTCAAAGTTGAATTTTTGCTTTCCGGAAAGAGAGAAAATGATGAGAATACAGATGAACATACAAAATTTTTGAAAGACTCGTCGAATATATTTTATTCAAATAATTGTTATGGCGAAGTCCAGTTGTTCAGTATATCCCTTTAGCTTTTCCTGATGACGACAAACATTTGCTGCGAAAGAAGAAATGAAGAGATGGAAGAAAACGATTCCTTAAAAGCAAAGAAATACACGAAAAAAAAATTGAAAATAAAATACGAAAAGTCAGAAATATGGCAAACTTGTTCTTCCGCTTTCACTTCATCTGCGCCTTTTCTTCAATTGTGATTTTTGATGAAATTTAAATGGTAAAACACTACTAGACAAGATCCAAGCGTGATGTTTTACTGAGTTAACGAGGTTGTTTGTTGGTCTAAGTCTGCTTACTTACTGAAAATAGAGCCCGGAGAAAGGCTTTTGGTCAGCTGTATTTGTCGTGATGACATCCAGTGACTAAAGATCAACACACAAGTGAATGTTGAGGAAGTTCGAACTGGGCATATTGTGCATTTTGCGCCATCGATCGAAATGAAATTAATGTGCTAGCAAAAACTTAGAATTGAAAACAGTTACTCTTTTGTGTTTGGTTGAGTCATTGTCAATAACAAAAAAAGGAAAGTCGATGGAAGAATTAAAAGTGAAACGAATTACTGTCTGTTTGCAAAAACGATATGAAAAGGTGAAATGTGTTAATGACCGGAATGATTTTCTTAAAATTCTAATTTCAATTTGGATTGTAGTAAAAAACCGATTTGTTGAGAATATTCGACAGAAGCATCATTATATCATTCACAAAATACAAATTGTTGAAACAAATGCATTTGTTAATTTATTGAATATATTTTTGTTTTATTAGGACGTTAATACCACTTTATATTATATGATTTCATGTGATGATGGAAGTATAACCAATTTTGGCAGTCGGATTTCGATTTACTTTTTTCTCTCTTTCTTCTTATGATGAAATATATAGGCGGAAAAATTATTTAGTTGTTAGATTAACCCAATGGAGAGTATTCAGTGCGGAAGAACATTGAAGGGTTGATGTAGTTTCAATAATTCATCTAATGATAATTAATCATATTACCATGATGTGATTTCG
>NW_018108614.1:32434-36290 GCF_000183805.2 Loa loa | reverse complement strand
AAAGATTAATGAGGTTCACAATATGTTTCCAAATTGTGTCCACGATAAGAAAAGGATTGAGAAAAAACCAAAAGCGATGAAATCACCTGGAAATAAGTTACAATGAATATAGGTGGTCTAAAACTGGATTCAAATTTTTTAATAGCGTTATATGAAACACACACACACAACACATACACACGCACACGAAGAGGCCAACACATAGCGAAAATGTACACATATATGGGTGTCGGATTACCGAAATTAAAGCTACGTCCAAACAAAATTTCCACAATATCCAACAAATGGGGTGACGAAATCTTATAAGTAAAATTAAAGCAATGAAGAGGACATAAGCTAACACTGGACAGCGTAAAGCAAAACCGTCTCAATCTCAGTACCTACACAATAGACAGTGCCGAAGGCTAGCCATACCCATGATAGCCGCGGTGGAGCTTACAAAGCTCCTCCCTAATCCTTATATATATATATTCCTTTTCGCCTATTCTCCACGACTTAACTACAAACAACGACATCCTCGTATATCCGCCACCATTTGACAACAAACTACGATATTCTTCTATTCACTGAAACATTTCCCGTAACGTTTTCCCAACTCAACGACCTATCAACTAACCAGCAGTCGAATTGTTGTCCAAGGCAACGATAAGGAGTTTGTTAGTTGATCATATTACTTGCTTTTTGTATAACTCATTTATCATTGCTTACCAATTCATCGTGTTATATACATACATATTTTATACTCTTTTTCTTGTTGTTAACTAGTAGTATTGTGCACGAATAACAATAAAGTAATCTAAAATCAACTGACATATAAATATATACATGCAAAAATCATGTGCAAATACACACACACATACACGTACACATACACATACGCATACGCATACATACATACATACATACACACACACACACACCACACACTCACACCACACACACACACACATGCAGAAGCCAACACACAGCGAAAATGCACACATATATACACACACACACACACATTTAAATTACCTCTTCAAGTATATTTGTCCAGCTCTCATTGAAATCAAAGATAATTCATATACACTAGTACAAAGCTAAAGTAATAAAAATAATGATAATAATAACAATAATAATAATAATAGTAATGATTATAATAACAATAATAATAATAATGATAGTAATAGCAATAATAGTAATAATTAATAATGGTGATATTAAATGATAGTGATGGTAATAGTAGTAAAGGTTGAAAAGATAGAAAGAAAGAGATATCTTCGAATAACGAATGGATAGCAGAGCAAGAAAGAAGAGCAGATAAGTTATATATTTAAAATTTTTCGCTCTCTTACTTTTTGGTGACATTTGAATGGAATACGACATTGCATATTAATAAGTTTTAGTAATGAACATCCAACGAAAACAGTAATTTCAGGGATATGGAATCGATGATAACCGAACTGAGAGACGGCAGATTGTTTGATTCATAATGATTGGTTGGATCAAGAAGTAATCTGTTTGTTATAGCATCTGAAAAATGGCCAGAATTAGAGGTAAAACATTCCTTTGGAATAATGGAATAATTAATACCGAAACAAGAAATGCTCCATAAAATATCATTCTGCAGCACAGTTAATGAAAATAAGATGGATGGGATTTATTTCCAGAAATTGTTTGATACTTTTCGAAATGAACGGATTGCAATGTTGTATATTATAAGATTTAAATTTTGAATTTAATAATGTTTAAATACTATTCTACATACAATCGCCTTCATTTGAAATAATTAGCAAAATTGAGAGTTAATTAGAAGTTGAAAAATGAGAAATTTTTTCAAGACAGTGGTTTTATTCGACAGACTTGACCATCAAAAGAATACTGGGTGATTTTTTGTACTGTAGAATGCATACATGGATTACCCAGATTGGGTGGGTCAATTATAGAGCTTTCAAAAGTCTCCTTTCTCAATGACGATCAAGAGAATGATGCAATCCTTCGATGTATTTGCATATTTGCACATATTTTTTTCTAGAATTTTGCTTGGGAAAAAATATTATATATAATCGTTACTTTGGCTAATGTACGATTTATTTAATTATTTAATTTGTATGTGATTTTTAAGCAAAGATTACGTAATATTTTTAAGTAACAGTTTATGACACCATTCAAGTGAAAGTTTATGTAGTATAAAGGGAATATTATACACTAACAAATGTGAGGCTTATTTAGGTGGGTGGAATGAAGTCATAACGTTATGAACCTTTTACAATCGATGAAGAATACTTCTTCAAGCATATTTACCATGCATTTTTTATACTTTATAAATATTTGATAAATTTTCTGATTTTTCAGAGTGCTTGCAAATTCGGAAAATCCCGAAATTGCAAGTCTTTTAGGCTTTTTGAAAAGGGAGCCGGTAATGCTCCAAACGTTTCAAAGATTTGTGAGCGAGACGATAGAGGTAATTATTTATCTTCCTTTTTCTTCTTTTTTTTCTTCCTTCTTTCTTCTGTCATTAACTAATTGCGATGTGAAGTAAGGGTACGATAAGACTGTTTATTCGTAGCCTTTTCAGTTCGAAACCTTGCTCATGACCCGCTTAGAGGAGGCGGAGAGGAGGTTGGAGGAATTTGAAGGGCGAAATGCCCCAGAAGAAATGAAAGAAGGATCGGCGCTTGAGGAGCCGTAATTTAACGAAGAAGAGGCAGAGTGGGCCCCTTTGCCTGAAAATGATGGTGATGAAGCCGAAAATTGGCCATCCGGAACGGAGTGAGCCACTCTGTTAGAGGAAAATCCTGAGGTGTCGGGGCATCAGTGGAGATAAGTGGCGTTGAGGAACCGGAGGGAGAAATCCGAAAAATCGTCTTGTAAGCCTTACTATAATGTATGCTTTAATATAGGAAGGGGACTAAATCAAACACTGAATTTTGCTCATCACATGAAACGAGTAAATCTAAGTTTGATTTTATTGCAGAAGAACAAGAATGATCAAAATTTCGGTTCCAGCCACACACACAACGTTGGATACAGTGATTCCGGAAGCATTTCACCCTGAAGATTTGGGGGATCTTCCGGAACAACTTCGAAGGGAGTTAGAATTACCAGAAGCAGAATCGTAGATGGTACTTCGAGAAGAAGGAAATGTCAGCATCGGTAATTTATAAATTTTTTTGCACTGAAAATGATTAAATGCTTGCTGTCTTCCGAAAGAGTGCACTATATTTTAGCTTACTATCACTTTCATCATGGAAACCAAAAAAATGACAAAATTTCCATATTGATAAGCAATCCGCTCTAATGAATGCTCTCTGCAAACAGTATTTTTTTTAAGTTTTAGTGTGCGGTATCTGCGACAGGCAATTCGATACACTAAAAGGGTGGCGCATTCACGTCTCGATGAAACACAAGCAGGAAGGTATTTTTGAAAGTATTGCTGTCATAAAATTAATTTATAGTATTGAAACCAACAAATAAACAATGGAAAAAGAAAAGATAGTGATTGATTGTTTATAAATGGTTAGACATAAAATTGAAATATGCAAAGACTTTTTGTCTGCAAATTTTAAATTAAATCAAATTTTATCTCATCAGCAAACTTTCTGTAGGACTATTTTTTTTAACTTTGGATTTTTTATGGAAATGTATTTTTGCAAAATCTTCCATTTTTTGCCTTTTCACTTTTGTCTTTCCGTCAGTCTCTTCTCTCTCTACCTCTTTAGCTTGAATGAGATAGAATTTAAAAAACAGAATTTAATGTTAAAATAATGTTATTATTTCCTTAGGCTATTAACTCTGAAAATTCTGTATCATCCATTTTCTTTGTGTCGGTTACTGCTAATTTTCTCGGGATTTCTTGAAATATACTTGAAATTTT
>NW_018108614.1:27337-32297 GCF_000183805.2 Loa loa | reverse complement strand
ACACTGAATTTTGCTCATCACATGAAACGAGTAAATCTAAGTTTGATTTTATTGCAGAAGAACAAGAATGATCAAAATTTCGGTTCCAGCCACACACACAACGTTGGATACAGTGATTCCGGAAGCATTTCACCCTGAAGATTTGGGGGATCTTCCGGAACAACTTCGAAGGGAGTTAGAATTACCAGAAGCAGAATCGTAGATGGTACTTCGAGAAGAAGGAAATGTCAGCATCGGTAATTTATAAATTTTTTTGCACTGAAAATGATTAAATGCTTGCTGTCTTCCGAAAGAGTGCACTATATTTTAGCTTACTATCACTTTCATCATGGAAACCAAAAAAATGACAAAATTTCCATATTGATAAGCAATCCGCTCTAATGAATGCTCTCTGCAAACAGTATTTTTTTAAGTTTTAGTGTGCGGTATCTGCGACAGGCAATTCGATACACTAAAAGGGTGGCGCATTCACGTCTCGATGAAACACAAACAGGAGGGTAAGTATTTTTGAAACGGGATTTTCAGCTTGTTTTGGTACATTTGGTTCAATTTGAAACTATCAAACCCGTTAATTATACATATTCCAGGTTTTTGTGCTCGCTGTGGCCATTACCTTCTATTGCCACCCGAATTTACGGCCGCACAGAAAACAGCAGTGGTCGAACTTCATGCGCTCGATTGGTGCCCGAGGACATGTGCAGCCGTAATCAACGAAAGACAGGTGATGCGCCGCAGATTTTATCTTGTGGGAAGAGAAAAGGATGCCTATCACATTTTCATTCCAGGTGAGAAAGTAGCAATATTCGAAAAGTGAAGTTTTGAAATTAAGAAAGAAAATTCGAATGAATAGAGAAGATAAAGCATTTCACAAAGTCGACCTTATAGTTTTTCTAAACAGTGAATTTTTCTTCCAGACCAATAACATCATTTGGCTTTCTCCATCCTGTCGCTGCCTGTTCCAGTTCTCCACCCTTTATCTTCTACCTAATGAAGTCGATCGACCGGGTCAGTAAATATTGAAAAAAGAAAAACAAAAATGAAAAAAAATAGTTAAAAAATTAGCTAAAAAAAATAAAAAGATTGAAAACAAAAAAAGTAAAAAACAAAAAAAGAAAAAGGAAACAAAAACGAAAAAAAGCGAAAAAAACAAAAGGTGGAAAAAAAAATGAAAATAAACCAAAAATAGAAATAATGAAAAAATATACAAAAGTACGAAAAATTTCAATTTTTCGAAGTAATCTTGAGTGTAAAAGCAATTGAATTTGAAGTATATGTAATAAGGAATGTTGATCTTTGGAAAAAAAAGCCTTTGTTAATTGCTTGGAAATAATTGTGAATTAAGGGATGGTAAAATTTGTAAATCTTTGGAAAACTCTTTTACAGTAGTGACTGCTATGCTATCATTGATAATATTATGGCCTGTACTTGAAAAATAAGTTTTGCATCACTTCGAATTTAATTGCTTTCTTTAATTTTCCAATTTAATAACATCTGTTAAAAGTTTTGCGTCTTTTCAAACTAACTGCTCTTATTAATTAATTTTGTTTTCACTGAATTCTTTTCACTTTGATATTGTCTTAATCTTTTGTATTTTTTGTAACATAGTTGAATTTATATTACTCGATTTTTAATACTTGTTGCTCAAGATTTATTAAAATTTGTTAATTGCCTGAAAATAATTGAATTCTAATTATGGGTAAGAAATTGGAAGAATCTGTGTTTTTGGAACATTTATTTGAAGACTTTGAAGATTTGTTTGCACCAGTATATGCTGTCAATCATCGATCGCCCTCTGGTAAAAGGTTAAAAATTTTGTGAAGGGAAGTTTTTGGTTCTCTTTTGAATTCAATTATTAATGTTTATTTCTCAATTCTAATAGCTCCAATCTGAGCAAATTATATTTTCTGGATGTTTAATTTTGCCAATAATGCGCTGTTTTGATTATTTTTTTTTCATTTTTTTCCTTCTTAAAACTTATCCTCCATATTGCTTAACTCTCTTATATTTTTTGTTGAAGCTTAATCTATAGATTTGGTACCAATTTGTGATACAATTAAGTTTGTAATATTTAATTCTTAATAGTAGTTACATTAGATTTATTAAGATTTGTTCATAATTGGTTCTATTTTATTTGTAATTTCAATTAATTGCGTTCGTTTTATATAAGAGAATTATGATTTCTATGTAACGTGTTTTGATGAACTAAAAGTTTCTGTTGATTAGCATTCCATTTATATGTGATGAATTGCCAAGTTTAGAAGTACTGATATTCCTTACCAGTTTACGGTACTATATTTTTGTATAAATCACGAGTTGGTACCCAGTTTAGAAAATTACTTGGATGATTATCTTAAGTGGCTTTTTCCTGTAAAAAAAAAGTGATGTCCCAATTTGATATAAACTTTTATTGCGCTTATTTGTGTTTGTCCTTCTCAATCCGTTCAGCCTCAAATTTTCTTCAGAGCCTTAAGTTTTATCACTTTGTGGAATATTTTTTGATCTTTTAATTGTTGAAGTTTCGAACTATTTAATTTTTTCGTCCTGAACCTTTTCCTTCATGAATTTAAAGTTTTTTTCCTAATTTTGTGGAATTTCCAATTTTTTCCAGATTGTTCGAATATCAAATTAGCTTCTAAGCTTTTTAGTTTTTAATCTAATCTCCAAACTTCTTGAAAACATAAAATTTTTGTTTCAATTTCTTAGTTTTCGCATTATAGTACATTTAGAATTTTTAGATTTTTTTTTTAACTTTTCTGATTTTTCGTTATCTCTGAATATACTTTTGACCATTTTGAGATTTGAAATATTTTTTGAGCCTTCACTTTTTTAAAACTTTTCGTGTTCCTAACCAGGAATTCCTTTTACTTTAAATTAAAATTTCTGAGAATTTAACTTTTTTTTTAGATTCTTGACTTATTGCAAACATTTTTAATCAAGTTAGTTTTTAATTTTTCTTGAACTGCTTTTTAATTCTATTTCTGATTTTTCAGTTTTTCTCCATTACCAGGGTTCAGTGATATTTTTTTGGTTCTTTAAATTTCATTTAATTTTTTTGCTATCTCAAGTTGTTCTTGTCATTTCCCGAAAATTCAATTCTTCCCTTACTTTTTGCATGCTTTTTATTAACATTACTTACATCTCTTGTAATATTTTTACATGCATTTGCTCTAACTTTGGCCAATTGCTTTTCTGCATGCGCTTCCGAGTTTCGCCTTCTATAAACTGCATGCTTTTGTAACTTCATTGTTTCTCATGTAACACTTTTTTACTTGCATTTATTGCAACTTTAATTTTTCTCTGTATGCCTTTCTGGTTTTGCCTTTCTACTGCATGCTTTTACTTGCACAGTTCTACTATTATATTTCTGATTACTTGCATTCACTGAATATGTTTTACATAGTTAACTAACTGCATGCCTTTATTCATGAAAATTCTTTCCAGTTGCTCATTGTTATTGCATGCATTTTGCGCAGTTCGATTAATTGCGTGTTTTTTCTTTTTCATCTGATTCTTTCTATTGCTTATTGTTCTTGCATGGATCTTACCTATTCTGACTAACTGCATGCTTTTATTCATGTTATTCTTTCCAGTTGCCTGTTGTTCCGTGCATTTTGCGTGGTTTCACTAGCTACTTCCTTTTGTTTGTTAATTTTTCTATTTAATTATTGATGTCATATGCATTTTTCGTAGTTCAACTATGTTCCACTGCATGGTTTTTTCATCTAATTATTTTCATTACTTATTGTTGTTGCATGCATTTCATTTCACGTAGTTTCACTACTGCTTGTTTTTTTTATGACTGGTCGTGCATTTCATATTCAATTTAGTTCAATTCATTAATGCAACAAGGAGGCGTGCAAAATGCAAGAAGTCGGGATTTCCGATATCGTTAGTTTATAAATTTTTCATGACCGTTTGTGAGAGATTTTTTTTCGAGTTTACATGTTTTCAAATCAATTTGTAGCTTTTTTAAATTTGAAATTTTTGTTTCAATTACTTACAGTCGCTAATTATTCCATTAAATATATATTATGGAACTGTATTTTATAAACATTTTCTCATTTCCAAAGTTATTATCAACTATCAATTTCATATTTTCATGATATTTGAAATGAAAAGATGATCAAAAACTGATTTAATCACCTTACTGCTTATTTTAATCTACAATTTGGTTTAAAAAAGTGATGAAATTATTTCAAATTTTTAAAGAAATTATCAACAGCTCTTTCACTTAATCGAATTACTTATACTAGCAACAAAATTTACCTTTAAGTCCTAAATTATTCCAATATTAATATAAAACTAAAATTATTTTTTTGGTTCGAAAGATAGCAATCAAAGGATAGTTGTCATAAAATTAATCTATAGTATTGAAATCAACAAATTAAGAATGGAAAAAGAAAAGATAGTGAATGATTGTTTGTAAATGGTTAGACATATTTATAAAAATATTTATATGTACATTTATAAAACGAACGAACGATCTGTGTTTTTATTTATTTAATAAACGACAATTTGTTTGTAAGGGAACAGTATCAAAGAATACTCACTCATTTATATCGATGATCAAATGGATGACAAGTAATTATTATTAACAATTTCACTGTTAATAATTGGAAATGAATTTCATGTCCTGTTTCATCATAATTTTAATTTCATTTCTATCATTGATTTTTAAACGCCCCGCTATGATGAAAAACAGATTTCTTATAAAGGTTTGTTATCATTTATTGATTTTTAAATTTGTATATGCATTTTATTTATTAAACTTAATGTATGCACTATAAATATGCAAATTTATTAGTGATTGTCGACATTCATTTTTCGTTTTTGTAAAAATACTTTCCCTTTTTTGCTGATTAGAAATACAGCTGTTTCGATCATAATTAATCTCATAATTTAATCTCGTTATTTAACAACCGAACATACACCAATACGACGATGTCCCTGGCCTTTAATT
>NW_018108614.1:18231-27242 GCF_000183805.2 Loa loa | reverse complement strand
AAATTATTTCAAATTTTTTAAAGAAATTATCAACAGCTCTTTCACTTAATCGAATTACTTATACTAGCAACAAAATTTACCTTTAAGTCCTAAATTATTCCAATATTAATATAAAACTAAAATTATTTTTTTGGTTCGAAAGATAGCAATCAAAGGATAGTTGTCATAAAATTAATTTATAGTATTGAAATCAACAAATTAAGAATGGAAAAAGAAAAGATAGTGAATGATTGTTTGTAAATGGTTAGACATATTTATAAAAATATTTATATGTACATTTATAAAACGAACGAACGATCTGTGTTTTTATTTATTTAATAAACGACAATTTGTTTGTAAGGGAACAGTATCAAAGAATACTCACTCATTTATATCGATGATCAAATGGATGACAAGTAATTATTATTAACAATTTCACTGTTAATAATTGGAAATGCATTTCATGTCCTATTTCGTCATAATTTTAATTTCAGTTCTATCATTGATTTTTAATGCCTCGCTATGATGAAAAGCAGATTTCGCATACAGAAACATATGCGCTAATTTCATTTATCATTTATTGATTTTTGAACTTCCATATGCACTTTATATATTAAATATATATATGCGGCCCATAAGTATGCAAATTTATTAGTAAATAGAATTTTGATATTTATTTTTCGAAATTCTCTAAAAAAAATATGCTTTTTAATCATAATTAATGGTATTTTTTTGTAAAAGTACTTGACTTTTTTTTCTGATTAGATATAATGCTTTTTTAATCATAATGAATGATATTTCATTTATTATTTCAAATTTAGTAAAGATTAAATCAGCAACCTTTTTTGTTGACAAATTACTAAATACACTAAAAATACAGGCCTACTTTTCTTTTTATTTCAATCATTGTTTCCGTTTTTTTTTCTTTTTTCATAAATATAGAAACGTTTTGTTTCAAAAATTTGAAATATTTTTGAATAGCAGTAATAAAATTGCTTTAAAATTTTTTCAACACTTCAAACTATACTCATTAATAATATCTGAATTTAAATTTGAAATTGTTGAACAAAGAAGCATTTGTGTATATATAAAATGCAGCATAGCTATCAACATTGTTTCATTCAAGGAATTTGAACATTTAGTGAAATATAATAATAGATTGATTAAAATAATTAATTTGTAAACTAATTCGTAAATGACATTAAACATTTTACATGAATGATATCTGAATGAAATATCTCTAATGATAACAACATTTTCAAGGTATCATTTTTTTTATCGTTGATTTATCAAATCTATGCTTATTTATTAATAGTTTAAACATTTATGCATTAGAACGAAAAGTAATTTCAATAAAAAAAATTTGAAGTTGATTTTATGGATTGTAAAATATAGATGGCTTACTTTTTTATAAAACATTTTCTCATTTTTTATTTCGTTGAATAATTCTTTCAATGAATTTTGATAAATTACATATATCAATCATTCTTACAAAGATAGTATTTCAGTTTTTTTAAATTTTTTCTTCCTTTTTTTACTTTTAATTCATGCAATCTTTTCTCATTTAATTCATAAATGCCACTTTATTTTTATGACCACTTTTTTTGGTCAATCCGATAGAAGGGGTTAAAGGTTGAGGAGCTAGAGGAAGAGATGATAGAAGAAAGTAATGGGAGATAAAGAAAATCAATGACTTCTTTTTCATTTTCGTTTTTCTGATTTTTTATTGAAGATAGACTTATACATTTCTTTAGGGCTTTATTTGTTGGCCCATTGATTTGTGTATTTTTGTCTTTATCAGTAATCTATCAGTGATTGAAATTATCATAAGATCATACTATCTCTCTTATCCGTCGGATATAATATAATGTAATGAAGGCAAAAATGTGGAAGAGAAAGTGATACTTTTGCTTTTTGTTTCTTTTAAAAAAGAAAAAAAACACATTACTTTGATTGTTTGGTTTTTTTTCTTTTTTATATTTTCTCTTAAGTTTAAACTTTCTTCATATCTCATATTGTTTGTGAAATATTTAATTTTAATTAAAGAATATGAAAAATCTTAATTTTTGATAGTATATTAGAATATCTTTCTTTTTCTCCAAAGATTTTTTCCTTCTTTTATTTCAAATACTTTGAATTAAAATATTGATATCATATATGTATGTGAAAAGGGTTAAGAAAAAAGATATCCTAAATAATGGAATATGTGAAATGTGAATTTTTGATGTTACAAAGAAAAAGTTTTGATACATTTTCTCAATACTCTTTTAAAAAGTTATTGTTTTCAAATTTAGATTTGTTATTTTGACTTTATTTCAATTTTGTGTATTCGTCAAACAAAATAATCCCAACAAGAGTAAACACTTTCAGTTAACCTATCATCAATTTACAGTACTCCATAAAATTTCATTTAAGTGCAAAATGTGCGGAACGGTTTTGCTTTTCGTTTTATAAATTGCTGTTAAATTTTATGTTAAAGTAATAAATTTCTACAAATATTTCGAATTATTGAAATTAACTAATTATTAATAAATATGTGCGGCATTCATCCGTGCATAATTGATCATCCTGAATTTAATAACTGTATTAATTGATTCCAATTTATTTTTATTGATGATAATTCCATTAAAATTTTTATTCTATTCTCTTTTATTTTGTCTTGTTTTATTCCATCTCATTCATATTTTAACGATATTTCTTTGCATTTTTTGAAGTAAAATGAAAAAAAAAAAAGAGCGGAGAATGAAAAAGAGTATGGAATAGATAGAAGCATCAACTTTGACCTTGAAAATTTTCTGAACAATTACAGCTGATGCTATTACTTGACTTTGCTTCCTACTACCTCTCATCTCAATTACCTTCAATATGGTCTTTGTATGTGTTTGTATTTGTGCATCGGTCTGTATGGGACGATATTTTTCCTGACAGTCAACTTCTTGCATCCTTTTCATTCCTCTTTTCTTTTTTTTTTATTTCAATTATTTGAAAATAAAATTTATAATTTTTTTAAAAAGAAATTGCTAAAAAAAAGATAAAATGATGATAGCATAAGAGAGAGGCAATGAAGAAGGAAAAAGAGAAAAGGGTGGAAAAGAAGAAGGAAAGGAAAAGGATGGAATGCGGTATATGTCAAAGTGCGCCGGTTAATCATCAAATCGTAACTTGTTGACCTTGAGATTTTTTTTTTCTTTTTTTTTTTGTGAAAAAAACTACCAACACAACGAAACGAAAGCCATTTTATCATCGATGACAATCTATCGATTCTGTCAACCAAATATCTTCCTTCGTTAAAATAGCTATCTTTTTATGCACATCTTTATTTTCAAAATCAATCTTCCCAATAAATTTCCATTTTGACTGTCCTTTTTCTTGTCTAATAGTACATTTACGCGAATTTGTTCAACAAATTGCTATTATCTTTTTTTTTTTTTTTTAAATTTGAAATTTTGTCATGAATATGGATGACATATTGAATTCTTGTAATATTTTGTTCGTTATAATTTTGTCCTTACTTACTTACTTGTATTCCAGTAACTTTTCATGCAGTACTAGTTAGAAGTAATTCGGAGTAACTTTTTATGGTTAAATTTCATTAATTTAAATTCAGTTAAAATCCTTTTTCTTCTATTTATACATTTTAAATTTGTTTTGATGACTTTGTCAAGATACCATTTGTTAAATCTAATCATATCGAAAATTTTTTTTTCTAAATCGAAAAGTGACAAAGAAATTTTCTTCGATGACGAATGGCAGAGAGTAGCTCCAGTTTTAGTGATAATACTTCAGCATTTTCGGTGAAAGGCTCGAAAAGGTACATAATTTTCATTTCACTTACAACATTTACATGCTCATAGTTTTTGTATTTAGTCTTCGAGATGTTAACAGTAATATATCAAGTATTTAATATATATATATATATATATGTATATGATTACATGATTTTGATTACTGAATTTTTTTACTGATTCATTTCATTTCTTGCACTGCTTTTCTTCAAAAAATAAATCCAAAATAAAATTGTAGTTTGAGATTATATCGAGAAAAACGAAAGAAATTAATTATCCTTACCTGGTTTTTCTAATCAACCATTTAATTAATACTAAAAAAAAAACGAAAACTAAACAACTTTACATTGCTTAATGTAAAAGTGTCCAAAAAAAAAAAATTAGCATTCCTCATCCTTTCGATATTCGTTTGACCTGAATAATATGATAAGTCGTTGATGAAAAATTTCTGCTATGAACTAATTAATTAGAGTTTGTAGATAATTGCTGAAATATTACTATCAAATAATTCGAAAGATTTCAATCAAATTAAAAATTGAAACAAAATTGATTGTTAGATAGACAAAAATAGATAGATTTTTTGTCTAGAATAGATAGATATTTTTATTTTCCATAAATTCGTGAAAACGAATTAATTGTCTTCCTTTTCAAACATTTTCAATTTGGTTATTTTTCTTTTTTTTTTTGTTATAGAAAAACTAGAAATGAAAGTGAAAAACGACGACGCGACACTTTCAATCGGTTAATTGGTGAATTGACATTATTAGTTGGGAAAGGTGATCGTAAAATGGATAAAAGTAACGTACTAAAATGCGCAATTAATTTCCTCAAACAACAACATTGTTAGTTATTTCATTCTACCATACTGTATTTTCTTTTTTGATAGCATTTACTCGAAATGATATATTATCACGTAAGAATACATGTTATAAGCATTAGTAGGTTAGAATGAACGAATATGAAAGATGGATTAGATTAATGAGCGTATAAAAAAAAAATTGTAAGAAGTAACATAGAACGAAATATTTGTATGTGAACATAATCTGAGAAGAAACCAATTAGATGATATATAATTATCATTAATTAAGAGTAATAAAAACGTAGCATGAGATATTGGAAGAATGAGAATTTCAAAGATTGAAGAATATTCGAGAACTAAAACTTTATCTCAATAATTGAAAACTTTTAGTATAACGCATAAATTTGAAAATATGATAAGAGTATAGAAAGTAAAATTGAAACAATATCTTACAGTTCAAGCTGAATCAACAAGTGATGAAGCATTGAATATAGTATTGGATCAAAAATCACGTATTATAGCCGGTTGCAACATTCCGGATATTATTCAACTTTATATGGATGCTTTAGCAGCTGGAAATTTTTGCATTCATTGTTCCGGACATATCGAGTATGCGTCCACAAGCTTTGCAACACTTTTCGACGATGCAGTAATTATTTCCAATTTTTCTTTTTTTTTTTTTTGTTTAGACTTTCATCACTTTCAGCATTTTTCATCCTTCTCATATTTGTTATCCATTTTTTTTTCTCGGAATAAAATAAAAATAAAAATTTGCAGCATTAAGAAGTTTGGAAAAAACAACTTACAACTTGATGAATTGAAGTTGATAATTGAAGATAAGAAATTTTTCCAACAAAGAAATAAATGAGCAGATTGTAGCATCATTGTTATTGAAAAGAAAATTATAAAAAAAAATTAATAAAAAATATAACAGTAAAAACTGTAAAAAAAAATGAAAAAAAATTGTGAAGAAAAAGGAATTGTAAAAAAAAATATAATAAATAAAATTTGTAATAAAAATTGTGAAAAATTTCTCGGATTACATTTAATATGTTGTCAATATATAGCAAATGTTATTTTTAATATTTAATCATTTACATAAACAAATTCATGTCTACTTTCGGTCACTTGTATTTACTTCTAGCTAAAACAAATCAATTCCTTTTTTATATTAATTGATTAATTGATTTTTTCCTTCCATTAATTGATCAATAAATTTTTATGCATGAATTGATGATAAATAGCTTTTTTTTTTCACATTAATTGATTTTTTTTTTTTAACAATGAATGAAATAAAATTTATTTTGCTTACTATTACAAATCTTTACATTTTCTTCATCTTTCATCCTTTTACAATTTGAATATTCATATTTACTTTCATTTATTATTCATTTCTTATCACCAAATATCACAAAAAAATTTAACTATCACCAGCATTTAATATTTATCAGATAATTGCAATCTATCTAACGTAATTCTCGATCATCTTTGATCTTTGCTTGATATAACATACACATATTCAACTTGATGGGTTAAAATAAGTTAAGATTCAAAAAAAAAGCCAAACTTTTTTTCGTGACCTCTCTATTTTACTGCAAACTTTGCTAAATTTTGGCAGAAGTTTTTTTTATTATGATCAAATATTCATTTATTCGTTAGAATATCATTTATTTAATTAAGAAATTGCGAATCGAATTTTTAAAACCAAAAATGAATGCAAGATTTTATTCGGTTAAATTTCTTTTTTTTTTTTCAAAGACAGCCCAAATGATGGATGACATTACGGACGTTCATGGCACACGGTTATGCTAGCCGTGTACTAATCACATAACACGCAACACGTGTACAACACGTATCACGTAACTAACACGCTGTTGCATGAAAGTTGCATTATTATTGCGCAAAAACGAAATTCTATAAATCATATATAGCATTCCTTACATTAGTACCATAATATGGACATGCAAATATGCAAGCAAAATCATTTAAACATAAGCAATAAGATAGCTTGCTAAAGAAAAAAAGATTTCCAGTAGCAATCACTTAAATTCAATTATAATTTCATTTTATTATTTTTACTTAAACATTAAGAATTTCTGAATTTAAAATCTGTTTCAAAGCAAAAAGTGTCGAAATAATCTCACTATTTTTTTTAATGAAATTTTTCTGTAATAAAAAATGAAATGAATTCTTTTCAGATCCATGAATTACAAGGGGAAAATTTTTTCGATTTATTAGACGATATATCAGGAAAAAATTTCAATGAAGCCATATCTACCGAAATGTTGCATTTTTTATCGTCTAATGTTACTACTCTACACCACAGTAATACTATCCAGGAAATTGTTACAACGAAGAAATTACATCGACAATTATTAATTACTGGTTATCTGAAAAAAATAACAGATAATAATGATCGCTCATGCATGTCAAATACGATTGCAAAAGGTGGAATTGATGATAGCTCAACAAGAATGATTACAATTATGGTAAATTCTCACTTTTTTTTTTATTATTTAAGTAATGGAGAAATTTCATCTAGTATCTGTCGTGACAATTAAAAGAAAGGGAGTTAAGAAGGTGGGAGAGATTGTTATTGTTTGTTGTGGAAGCTGTTAAATTTTTAAAAGAATGACAGTGTATCGGTTGTGTGTTCGAAGCGTACAACAGATTATCCTTTATTATCGTCTGAATACCAAATACAGTGAAGATAGGTTCAAATCCAATTACAATAGAATGACTTCCAGGGTAAAGCCAGTAGAATAATGAGATTTCGTAGGGATTGGGAGAGATAGATGAAGAGCGTTTGTGTGAACCTGAGTGTCGACAGATGGGTTTTTGGCAACAATGAATGAATCTTGGGATTTCTTATGTTCATATAAGGAGTGTGTAAGGAGAAAGGAAAGAAATGCGATGCTTAACAGATATCTAGAGATAAACATGTTGGATATATAAACATGTTTATAAGATTCATTGTCATCCAGATGTGCGCAAATCTCAATATCAGACAAAGCTCATTTAGAGGCGATTTAAAGATTAAACCGACTCATGACTATAAGCATGAGAAAAAAAAACAAATGTAAATGCAAACTATTTAAATGAATAATTTTATGATACAATTATTTCGGTTTTTCCAACAGTATCTTTTTAATAAATACTTTCTATTTTATAAAAATTAATGTATTACATTTCCAATTAATACATTTTATTTTATTGCATAAATATAAATTTTATAAATACTTCAGTAACATTTTATTAGGAATTAAATTGCAATAACAATAGTATTTGTATATTTATGTTCATAGTATGCAGAAAAAAAAAGAGGAAAAATGCTTTTTAATCGGAAAAATTGTGATTTTTTTCACTTTGTGATTGATTATTTGTGTTTATAAAAATTAATGAAATATATATTTTTTCAGTTTTTTTTTTAAATTCTTTCATTAATTAGGGATATGGTTATATGGTTGGGAATACCAATGTAATTTTTGCTTTTTTTTTCTTTTTTTGTGATTTAAAAGATTTCTAACGTATTTTTCAATTCTTGCAAAAAAAAAAAAGAAGAAAAAAGAAAAAAACTTTTTGAGACATTTTTCTCTAATAGTAATTTATATCTTGTATTAAAATACATTTTAGTTTAAAAAAAAAAATCAATTATGATCTTTTTAAAGGAAAAAAACCCTGAAATATTTTAATTACCTCAAATAATTTTGATTTTTTGAAAATTGTAAATCTAACCATTATATTAATCATTATTCATAGAACAGCATAATATTAGGAAACAAATGAATCTCTCCGATTTATTGGCATCATTGCACCATTATCAAATCAGCCAGAATTAGAAATAACATTGGAAATGATCAATTCATGGGAACAAAGAAATGCCAATTTTACCGTATTCTATAATACTGAATTCGTTTGTGTTGATGCTGAAGGATGGTAAATTTATAATTTTATTAATTTAATTTAATTTATAATCAACACTGTAATCAAATTTAATCATAAATAATGCCTAATAGATTATCCTGATAATAGGTAGCAGTATACGATCATCATAAACTACGTAGGAAAATTTTTAATCTTAACATTTGAATCATTTTACCTCATCCTAATGATATCAATTAATATTTCTCAAATTATTTGCATTAGTTAATTGATTAGTTTGAATTGGCTAATATTAATAATTGAAAATATATTCCATAATGCTTGGATACTTTTACTAACAATCCATTTTATTCATGTATTATAATCAAAAAAAAAAAAAAAAGAAAACTATTTGAAGTAAAAATTTTTTCCCAAAAAACTATTGTCATCCAATGTTAGGCTATTTCCTTTTCTCAATTAAAATTTTTTTAAAATGAAAAAAAAATATCTTGGTATATTTAAATAATTATCAATATTTATTTTTAGCCAGTTGTTGGGTTATAGTCGATTTAATTTGCTTGGTACAA
>NW_018108614.1:14410-17696 GCF_000183805.2 Loa loa | reverse complement strand
TAGTCGATTTAATTTGCTTGGTACAAGTGGTTATGATTATATTCATATAGATGATTTGCTACAAGTGGCTGAATGTCACGCACAACGTAATTTCATCTCTTTATACAATTAAAATTTAATAAGGAAAAAAAAAAGAAAAGTACTTGCAGGAAAATAAATAGTAAAACTATTCCTTAAAGTAATTAAAAGTTTTTAGGCTATTAAACTTAAAAGTTTAAGGATTTTTTTTGCAAAATTCGACATTTATCTATGGTTGTTTATCGATTATGATGTTTAACTTTATATTTATCTTACCTTTTTTTTTTTTAAGTAATAAAACTTGGCACTTATCAAATAAGACCACATCGTTTACGAACAAAATCACAACAATGGATTTGGATTAATTGCATGGCAATTATCGAAAATCAATTATCATTTAAACGAGTACGATGTAATTATCATGTGATCAGTACGGAAAATGTGAAAAAATTCAAAGAAACAGTTACATTTATGAAAACAAAATCTACCGAAATTCCACTACCATTTGCAACAAGTATGAAAATTAAATTAATATCATTAAAGAAGATGAAGAATGATTAAACAATAACTATATCGATCAATCAATTAATTATCATTCATTTGCATTATTCTTCAAATATCATAATTTTTAATAAATTTTTCGAACTTACCTTTTACATATAATTCTCAAATTTTTTTGTAATTTCATATAAATTTTACGATTTCTTTTTAGCGACAAATAGTAATACAAGCAAATCACAAAATTCTCATTGTATTACAAATACTATCAGTACCATTGTTTATCCATAATTCCTTCATCAACATCAATGATTGGAAATGATCCCAAATCATTTTGTACCATGGGTTAGATTTTTTTTTTTTTACAGAATTTTAAAATGACACTTTTCCTTATCACATACATATGCTAATATATTATCAAATACATAGCACTTATTGTTTCCACTGATTTGCGTATTATATTTACTAAACATATGTAAGATTTTGCATACATTACGTCGATTTGATATTTTGATATGTTTCAAATGGAAGCATTAACAAACTAAATTTCCTAGCTTAATTTGTCAAAGTTACATCATAAGAATTCCACGGATAGCAATTTTAAACTATATCAAAAATATGTTTGAAAATTTTTAATGAAATAGATAATTCTTCATTGGAACAAGTTAACGATTCCATATCTGTCATCGCTTCCGAGAAACATGTCAATAGCAGTTGTACAGCTAAAATAGTTATTGGACCATTACCGTTAAAAAAAATTCGAAAAGAAGGAACAAATGAACAATCAGGTGGAATACATAAAAATTTTATTTGAAAATTCAAAGCAAATCATACCAAATATTCTAATAATTTCATTTAAAAAAAAGAAAAAGAATAACTTCATTCTAATTTAGCAAATCTTTCTAAACTTATATTTATTTTAAAATTCCTGTAAATTATGTTATAAAATTAACTAAATTTTTAACAAACTTTTAACAATCTATTAAATACTACTATTATTTTTATTTTCAATAATACACTAAAAATAATTGATTATTATGATTAAACCTTATGATACATCTATTAGAGGATAATGTCGTTTCTTTTACATTCAGATAATACTCCGTCAACTTCATTCAAATATTCATCATCATTCTGTCAACGATCAACTGCAACACTTTCGCCACAATCATCAACGATATTACCATCAAAACGATGCAATCATACTTCATTGGCTTTTATTGAACATTATCCTTTACCAGATTCAAAATTAACAAAAGCTGAAGAAGTAATATCAGCAACAAACAACAATGATTCATGCATAAATGTGTCAAATTTGATGTCATCCTCTACCTCAATGGTAAACATTTTCTCATCCTTCAGAAGAAATCCATGTATTAAATACTGTTTATGTAAAATTTTTTATTTGTTAAATTATAAATGATTAATTTATTTCAAATATGATTTTTTTTCTGCTATATTTTCAAAGAAAAAAAAGAAAAAAAAACGAAGAACATAATATTACACAATTTCAAAATTCGATATTTTATGCATTTAAAAATTAATTTGAATAAAATAAACAAATACAGGCGATACCAGCACCTTTGTCATTATCACCAATGTATCAACAAGTTTGGAGAGAATTGCAACGTCGAAGTGAAATATTACGTCAACAAGTATTTCAGAAAGAAATGGAACTTCGTGAATTACATCTTAAAAGATCATTACGTAATGATAAATGTTGAAAAAAAAAGAAAAATTCCATGACAAATTTTAAAATATCACTTATATTGTATTTTTAATTAGTGCTAATGCTTTTAATAAATGTGTAATTTATCTTTAAATATGTTCACTTCATATAACAATGTGATGAAATAGTGTGAAAAAGTGGTTGACAAATTTTTAATCACATTTTTCATGCTAATTAAGCTAGAATAAAAGATTTTTTAACGGATTAGAAAAGACGCAATTACGTGATTATTTTATTATCTGAAATAATTATTTTCCATTGTTTAGAAGATATTATGGTTTATATGAAAGGTAAAAATTATAAATGAAATATCATTGGATTATGTAAAAATTATAAATGAAATGTGAATTACAAAAAGATTATTTGTAAATTTCTAACTACATTTTTCATCATTTATCCCATCCTTAATATATTATTATCTAGCAAGGACGGGAAAAAAAAACATGAAGATTGGTGTAAATAATCAAAAGAAATTTAACAACTTGAAAATTTCACACAACTGAATAAATTACTTTTAATTGTTCACATTAATGCAAAGCTTTTCAGATTGAATCTGTTTAAGTAAGACTTAAAAATTTACATAATATATTGTCATTGATAAGTCTCCCAAATATTACTTTCCTTTGTTATCCAAAATTTTGATTCTTTTTATTTTTGTCGAATTTCAAGAAATATTTTTTATACCATCAAACGTTTTATTACTGTAATCGTTTATAATTTCAAATGTAACTTAAATCTTGTAGTAGCAAAAATTTCATACGATTCTTGCATATATATACACATACATTTTAGAATATCCGATGTAAGTGGAAGTTTTCAATTTCTATAGGATGATCAAAAGATCTTTAACCTATTGCTTACGAAATCTCAGGATCTAATAGAAATATTAAACTGATAGATTTTATTTTTTTTATAAAATTAACTTTATCTTCTTACCGTTCTTATTTTTAGTAATGTTTTGAGACATTTGCGCAAATATTTGCTGATTATTATTTGATACTTCTATTGATTGATACTGCTTGAAGTTTTTGGAACTTATCT
>NW_018108614.1:0-13187 GCF_000183805.2 Loa loa | reverse complement strand
TTTTTTTAAAAAACTAACCATGTAAATTCTTGCGTAGATAATGTGGATATGCAGTTGATCCTGCTCTAACAACAATATTTTGATTTTCATTAAATAATTTTCCCAAACTAATAGATATTGCTAGTAACATTAGACATAATTTATTATGAGTATACATTTCTTACCTGTAATATTGTAATATGAATAAGTTTTTTTTTTTTTTCTTCTTAATATCATATAAATGTTGTTTATTTTATAAGAAAATTTTTTTTTTTACTTACTTAATTTAATTTTTAATAATAAAATGTCAACAAAAAAAAAATAATAGCACTAATAGTTTTTTCGACAATTTGAAAAATATAAAAATATTTTTAGGTTATATTTTTAAATAATTTTAAAAAAAGAAAATGTAAAGAAAATAATCGAAAACTTCGTTTAAAATTAATTTCAATCAATTTAACTATGTAATTGTCAAGAAAAAAATAAATAATTCGAATATAATATCAAAAGGAAATAATGAATTAAAGACTTCTTTTTTTTTTTAAATAAAAGCTAAAATGAAATTCACGACATGTCACCAGTATGAATAATATATGACAAACATTTAAATTGTGCAGGAAAGAAAAAAACGAAAGAGAAAATAACAAAACTAATTATTAGTAAGCATTAAGTGGAACAAAAATCTAATTTGATTATTGCTTTTTTTTTTCCGCAGTTCTTAGTAAGCGGAAAATAAAAAAAGAAAAAAGTAAAATGCTTTTTTCCTTCCTCATAAATTTCATAATTATATGTTATTTTTTTTTTCCTCTTTCAATTTCTTTTTTTTTCTCTGTACAAAACTAAACTTTACAGAAGCAAACTTTTCTTTTAGATGAAATTAAATTTTTGAATTTTAAACAATATGAAAATTAAAAGATGTCACATTTTAAAATATCATGAATTTTTTAATTTTTAATTCAAAAAATACATCAAATGTTGATTGTAAATTTTATAAAAAAATCGTTTGATCGTAGAATAAAATTTATAAATGGAATTAAATTTTTTATATAAAGACAATTAAAATTTGATGAAATAATTTAAAATATTATTTTATTTAATTTAATATATAATTTTTGCATGAAATAATTTTATTTTCAAAATTTTCAGAATATTTCTCTTTTTTTTTTTTGTAAAAATTTATAATTTGAACGATAATAAACAAAAACATTTTCAGAAATTGATAATTCAGATACATAAATACATATTGCACGTGCATAAAAGACACACACACACACACACACACACACACATACACACACACACACACACCCACACACATGCGCACACACATATAACACACATATACACACACACGCATACATGCATACACATGCACATGCACACATATACACACATACACACACCCAAAGACACATACACACATGCATACACATACACATACACACATTTACACATACACACACACACTCATCTATACAGGGATTTATACGAACACAAAGTATAGGCATAGAAATATGTGGACAAATAAAACAAATTATGACAAATTATGCAAATAAAAGCATAAATTTTGTTTGGTTCACTTAAAATTTGCATATTTTAATATGTTGTTAGATATAAGTTTCAGTCTCATTATAACTAATGAAATTTCAAAAATTTAAAAAATTGGATTTTTTATTTTTTTTAATTTTTGTATTTTTTATTTTTATTTTTTTTATTCGAATTTTCATTTTTCTTTTGTTTTCATTTTTTGTTATTTTTTTATTTATCTTTTTTATTTATTTAAGCATAAAATTTAATCATAACCTAAAAAAATGAGTTTTTCAAAAATTCAATTCACTTTAAAATTTCCTAAAAGTAATCAAGTAAAATGTAATAAATAATGGAAGAAAAAAAAAAGAGTGATTGGAATAATTTTGGGATTTTAATAGATTTGATGATATAAAAGGCATAACAAAAAGTGAAAATGCAAATGAAAATTTAAATTGGTATGAAGAGATAAAAAAAAAAAAAAAAAGGAAATAAATTATACTTTTACATTTGGGATGTTTCATTAAAGAATCAATAAGAAATTATGGAAGGAAAAGGTAATTTAAAATTTAAATGAAAAATGAATAATTGAAGGAAAAGAAAGCGAAGAAATAAAAATGATTTTTCCAATGTAAATCTAAAATTAAATTAAAATTAAAAATGAAATGTTTTTCTTTTTTTTTTTCGTCCCCTAAATAGTTTATGATATCTGTTGAAATATATTTCTGATTGAATTATTCCCTCTTAATTATTTAATTTCTTTTTTTTCCATTCGGTTTTTCCTTTTTTTTTTTCTTTTTTTTGAAAATAAATAACAAAATGTGAAAATGAATAAATAGCATTGAAGATAATGAATGAATTACCAATTAATTAATATATTTGTAAAGTTTCTTTTCCATTTACTATTTCAATCAATGAAGCAATACAGTTTCCTCCTGTAGAAAGAATAAAAAAAATTAATAAAAGTCTATTTATTAAATATTTAAGTGAAAAAGGAATGGAAATATTTGTTGTACTCAAAAAATTCATTTATTAATTTACTGGAATTTACTCAAAAAAAAAAAAATTCATCACATCGATAGAAGGGTACACTTAATTGTTAAATTTAATAAATTTAAAATTCTAATTTTTACGATAGTTATATGTATACGTCATTTGATGAATGTATTTATTTCATTCGGTAGAAAAGCTATGAAGTACATATTTTAAATATTGCCAAGGAAGATCATTTTTTAAAAATTCGGAAATTAAATTTTAATTTAATATGAAGGAATTAAAAATCATGAAGGCATTTTCAATTAGTTAGTTAAAATGGGGAAATGTATTTCATAAACAAAAAGGAAAAAAAGAAAAAATTGGAAAGGGAAGTGAAATAATACATGGTATTTATACAGCAGTATTTGTTTGAATTAAAAAATAAACAGTTGCCTTTTTTTTTTTTCTGTTCAATCTTTCACTTTTAGTTATATTTATCTTTTATTATTGCACTTCAATAATTTCAAATTAAAAGTAAATAAATAAATTTATTTTAAACAGAAACAAAAAAAAATCAATTGTTTTTTAGAATGTGAATTTTATAGAACTAATGATTTTTGATGAAATTTTATATTTAAAAGAATTGAAAATTTTTCAATGCTAATTTTTTTACCTTAAAATTTGCTTATTATTTTACATTTAAAATTGAAATATACTAAAAAAAACAATAAAACAAAGGAAATAAAAAATTAATGGAAGAAAAGAAAAACCACATCTATCAATTCAGATATCAATTAATTCATGTACTAGTTTCATTTGTATTGGTTAAAATTTTATTAATCAATGAAGAAATGCGCTTTTTTCATTGAATTTATTTTTCAAAGAAAGAAATATATTAAAAACTAAACTAAGAGGAGAAAATTTTTCATTTGCTAATTTTTTTAAAAAAAATTTTCTTTTCAAACTTTATTTTTTATTGGTTTTTTTTTTTATAATGTGAAAGTATTCAAATGATAACAACACTATGAAATATTTTCATTCTTACTACTATTTTTTTGTCTAAAAATTTTTTCACTTTGTAACTTTTTGCTATAAAAATTCAAATTTTACAATTGCATAATTCTAATATAAAGCCATTTACATTGATATTTTATAGTAGTTAGAAATTAATTAAGTATTGGATCAACTAATTATAAATTAGTGCACAGTGCTAATTGCATTAATGACATATGTTTGCGTTGTTGTTTCAAGTTGAATTGTAAAATTTCAACATAACTACTTCATCGTATCGCCTACTAATCTTTTTCTTTTTCTTTTTTTTTTTCTAAATATCCTCATCCTATTATCATCTGAAATTATATTATCTCTTTTATTATAATAACATCATAAATTTATTTTTGTTTACTTCTTCACTTCCACATTTTATCGTTTATCAATAGCATTTAATGAATAATTAAGAAAATTGCATATGGTGCATGCAAAAAATCAGTTTTGAGCATACTAAGCAATTAAACAAAGATTAATATAATTGTTTCGATGAAATCGTTAGAAGACATCTTGGACAATCAGATCAGGACACTTCATGAAAGGATGGATACTCTCTCATTTCTGATATCCTTCATATTTCTTCTCATCACCACGTACGGTTAAACTGCATGACTCACCATCATCACGTTTTGATGAACCACTGGATAATGTAGGCTTATCCTAAAAATTTCAAAACGATATTATAACTATCACCTTCCCTGAAATTAGTCGCATTTAATTAATTTATAATGTGCTATTCCAATTAATTTCTGTGTATCTGGTGTTATATATAAATTACTTGTGATAAAATTATTTCCATAAAATTCAATCATTCTTAATGACAAAAAAAGATTTCGACAAAAATGAATCTACTTTTAAATGACTCCTCATGCTCACTTATCTCGATTAAAATCAAAACGGAACATCAAGCAGCTAATTGATTTCATAATAATGCTAATCATTCCACTTCATTTTTTACCTCTTTCTGCTAGAAAAAGTGATTTCTTTACTAAGTTACTATTGAAACAAATAAAAAGAAAATGTAAATTAAACCTGATCAATTCTTTCTTCCGACACAATATCATCATCAGCATCGTCATCTTCTTCTACCAAATTATCATCATCCACATCAGATTCAGATTCAGACATAGTATCTCGTACTGAAATATATAATTTCTTTGCTGCTAAAATTCATTTAATGCACAATTTTCGAACAGTATTTTATACATTAAAAAATTTTCAACCATTAAAAGCTATACAAAACAAAATTTTTTTATTATTCAATTAAAATGAACACTCAAAAATGAACGTCGCAATGCATCATTATCATTTATGATCATTGCGACAATGACGTATGATCATTTCGCAGTGCACATTTCTACAAGTGTATGAGGAAAAGTTCTCGATAAATATTTGCAAAAATTGCTCAATGCATATTGCGAAAAAAAAAAAAGAAAATCCATTGTAGTACAATTAATAACGGAAGTATTTCTTTTTGATTAGAACGAAAAATGAGTTCAATTATCAAAAGTTTTGGCTGATAATAAAATGATGCGAGTAAATTCAGCAACGGTCAATCAATTATATCAACTATCGCGCCAATTTTAAATGATAAAAAATTTGTGACATGTCCCAAAAGCTCAACAAATACATTTTGATTCACTGAGCTAAATCCAAAGATTTCAAATTATA
Organism: Loa loa; assembly: GCF_000183805.2. Classification (NCBI taxonomy): domain Eukaryota; kingdom Metazoa; phylum Nematoda; class Chromadorea; order Rhabditida; family Onchocercidae; genus Loa; species Loa loa. The sequence continues at coordinate 7,988 of NW_018108614.1, read as the reverse complement.
TTCGAAAATATGCTTGAATTGATTGATTTATAATTAGCTCGAATTAATACTAATTGCATATGTTTTCATTTTCTTAAATACATGTGAAAGCAAGCATTTTCAAATAATTTTTTGCAAATTTTTGCCTCTGACATAAATATTCTGCCAATTTATAAAATTTCAAACCAAATTTAAACTTTTGCATTAAATAATTAATATTCATAATTTTTTTTTGTATCTAATAATTTGGCAAAAATTTGCAACTTTCCCCTTTTTTCATATTAATAAAATCTATTAAAATGGATGTGCAAAAAAAAAAAAAAGAGAAAAAAACAAATTGCAAAATGCAAAATGCACGAAAGCAGACTTGCTTGAACTCCTGATTGTGCAATATTGGATTGCAGTTCCAGTATGCGCAGTATAGGTGATGTTAGTATCTCACCCAACCGCGATGCTTCAGTTTTGTTTCCTGGAGACGTAGTTAGAGGCATAGAAAGCTGTTATAATAAGTGCAAATTGCTTGCAAGAAAAAAATGTTAGAATTTTTGTTAAAAACAAGCTACGTACGTGACAAACTACGTACGTGACACATAAATCTACCTATAACAAGCCAAAAAAAAAACAAAAAAAGGGACAAAAAATCACACAAATTACTAATTTTTCTCAATTTCTTATCATTCGAATAAATTCGAAAGAATGAAATTATTTGAAAATTGTAGTTTGTAAGATTAGAATGTCTTACCAAGGATACCAATTTTTTGTCCAAGCCATCGTGCTTTTCGAACTACATCATCTTGCATTAGTTTGAAACACATTGCAATTAGCGCCATACCAAATAGCAAATACAACGCACAAACAATGAGCTTTTCCTGTGAACCTTCACCGAGACTTTGTCCGGGTACTATATCACCAAAACCAATTGTACTGAAATTTGAAAATATAAAAACATGTGCAATTTCAATGAGGAATTAGCAAAATTTAAAAATTAAAGGGTGAAAATTGTGGAGATCGCGGAGACAGAAATTTGTAAAATTTAAAAAATAGATAAAAACTCCGGAAATTCGAAATTTCCATATATAATGATAATTTAATATGATAATTTCAGGAAGAAACTTTAAAATTTAGAGATTAAAAATTAGAAACTTGGGAATTTTAAATTTACAAAACTTAAAAACTTATACATATGTATTACCATTTCTGTTAAGTTGCTTAGTGTAGTATATTTCTGGATAATGATATATACCGGTTAAAATGTTATATTGCTTATGCAAAAAATAATCAGAATATTACTGTAATCAAATTAATCCTAATATTACCATCGAAAAGCATTTTATACTAAATAAGAAATCAAACAAAAGTAATGTTATTTTAACAAAAGTTTTGATAGTATTCGGAAAATTTCTATTTTCAGGAATTTTCCTCATTATTCCATTTGCTATTGATGGCAACACCGATAATTAATCAGGAATTTACAATGCTTAATCATATGGTTGCTTTCATAACAACTGCCCGAATTAGGATAATGATAACGATAAAATAGATATTATCATCAATTATTTTGCTATCGATATATACATATAGATAAATTTACCTTAAAGTAATAAATGAGTAATATGCACCATCGAAAAGATTCCAGTCCTCCCAAATAGCGAATAAAATTGCTCCACCAGCAATAAACAAAATTACCGTAATTATTCCAACCGAAACAGGCATTTTTTCACGTTTATACGGTATACCTGCACGTCTTATTGATCGTAATGACATATCATCAGATCGTTCGCTACCCGCACTACGAAACGATCGGCTATCTAACATTTCTTGGCGAATTCCAAAAAGATATGAACTCATTTTTTTTTGAAAATTTTAGTTTTTTAATTTATTTAATACAAATTATCAGGATGAAGAACCAATTCGATTACTTAACATAATACACTATCAGTTTATATGGCTATAAGCTAAATGTAAGCACTTCAGTATGTACTTATTCATTGCAAAAGTTAGAAAACTACTTTCCAACTGTTTGAATTATTTATTCATCGACGTTTTATGTCATCTTTTTGTGGGATTATCCCAATCTTAACCGTAAAATCTTGACAAAAATTCGTAATTTTTCCAAAAAAAAGAAAAAGTCATGCTTGTTCAAGTATATTTTCTGAAATTATCAACGATAATTTATTATGCAGTTTTTTTTAGTGACCACTAAGTAATCGTAAGTAATCTGAAATAGTCACAGAAATACGAATGTTAGAAATTTTCGAATTAAAAGTAATAGAATAGCTTTTGTTGACATTTCTCTACATTTATATTTTCAATCATCATTTTTAACACTTCATTCTTTGAAAGTGTCTTCATTAAATGACCACTAAATGTTGTGCTTCTTTTGTCACCAAATTATAGCATAACTACTACATATAGTAAAAACTGTTTTATGCCAAAAAAACTGCAAAAAAAAAAAAAACAAAATACTATAATTTGAAATAAAAATTACTTGAATAGTTACCTTCTCAGGAGTGAACTATCCAAAGATGGCGGCTTATTTGCACTCATTATACGTTCAATGACAATACCTGTTGATCGTTGTTGTATTGGATCCTGTGATGATGATGCTGCTGAATTTAATTTCTCATTTGCTAAAAAAATTCATTTATACTCTCATCATCTGCTAAATATCTACTAGAATTTTTACTGAATCAAATTTTAACTTCAATTTTTAAATTATCCATTACGATTTAGGTTAACAAATGATACTCTTCAACTGGAAATTATAAAATTACTCTTAATGATGGTATATCATTGAGAACAATTTCATGATGACAAAAATGTAAACAATATTAAATGAGACAAAAATTTAAATAAAATTACTGGAGATGATAAAGCGAAAACATACTTTCCGTTTGTTCATAGTCCTTAATTGTAGTTGCAGCAGTTGTTTGTTCAGTATTATCCAAAGATTTTTTCTACAATTAATATTGCTATTTTTTTTTTGTTTTGCTAATATTTGAAATATTTTTGATGATAATTTTTGTGAAAAGAAAATCTATTCGATTAACAAAATTTTACATTTTACTACAATAAATATTATTTGCTCGATGAATTCTATGCCAATAAAATCGATTAATGAATAATTGAAAAAATGTCAAATTTCATTTAGCAAATAAAATTAGCCAAAAATAAAAAAAACACAATTAACAGGATATATCACATTATTTTTTAAAGTGAGTAATATTCAGCAAACGAAGTTAATAAATTACTGAATTTTTAAAATTAGGAAATTCATTCTCTTAATTGGAAATTCAATTTTCTTCATTCCTATCCATTCTAAAATACATTCTATTCCCATAACTAACAGATGATATCTCATAGCATTTGATAACATATCATTTCTTTTTTTTAGCAAGGAAATGAGAAAAAGAATAAAGATAACCTGATGATTAGTTTCATCTTCCTCATCAACATTATCATTGACTGTAATTTGTGGTAGAATTACCGAATCACTTTCTTTACTGTTCGAATTACTTGTACGCTGACTAAAATTTCAAAATTTATTTTTTGATTTGTTAGAAAAATATCTTTACCTGATGCTACTAATAATTAATTTCAATCTGTGACTCATTTAATTTTTGATGTCAAAGTCCAACCAAAACATATTTGACAAACTAGTAATTTTGCAGAAAAAAGAAACCAATTAACAACCTATTTTAGTTGGAATGTTAGCAAATTTTAGCATATGAAACATCAGATTTGCGAGTTTTTAATCATTTGGAAAAAAAAAGATGTTTTATTTATGAAAGATTATCAAATTATTGCTTGAAGTTTGAGGATCATTCAAAGTTACACTTCAGTAATCAATTTTATAATTCGTTTAAGTGATCAGTAAAACTAAACTATCTCTACTATCATTATCAGTAATCCTAAGAGTATGTTGACTTCAAGAAGTGTTTTATCATTCCGAGTTAAATAGATGAAAACAAAAGTTTACTTAGTGATTATTCGTGATGATGTTGTAACTGTTGACATGTCCTTTTCTTTTTCTTCCTTTCGTCGAGCTTTAGCTCTAACAATAACAAATATTATAGTAATAATAACAATAATGTAGTGAAAAGTGATCATTCCTCTTTCAATCAGCTATCATTATTCTAATTAAAAATCAGGAGTTTTGTGTATAGATAGGAAATTAAATAACACCTTAAATAACACCCAATTGAATAACACCCAAATGTACTACCTAAATAAGAATTTCGTAATTCCTATTCAAATGTATCATCTAAGGAAGAACTTGAATAATGACCACGCGATGTACTAGATGTACTAATACTGAAATTAATACATCCTAATATTAGATATTTATATTCCAGGAGTAACTCAGTTAATCCAGTGAAGTAAATCAATTAATTCAGTAGAGTAATTTAATTAATTTAATAACATTGGAGTGTAAATTAGTTGATGTTCCAGCTGTACTACAAGTATAAGTTTTAAGTTCGACATAATAGAGGGTAGAAAAGAGAAAAATTTGCAAATTTAAAACTCAATTTTTAATGATAAACCTGAGTTGTGGTACTGAAATATGGCCAGTAACATTAGAATGTAAATTAGTTGATGTTCCAGCTGTACCACGAGCATAAGTTTTAAGTTCAACAAAGGCACCTCGTGATTTACCATCACTTTGATAACGTACTGGTATACCACCTTAAAATATGCAAAGAATTTTCATTTTCATTTTTTCTTTTTTTTTTAAATGAAGTGATAGATAAAGAGAATGATTTGATTTCCAATTAATTCACAAAAAGTTGCATTATTATTTAAAGATAATACTTCATTAATTCTATACTAGAAGTTTTTAATGTTTATCTTTTAGTTTGTTCACTTAAGCATATGCATATAAATTTAAAAAATGAAAATTTAACTAAAAAATATGTATGAAATCAAATCTAAAAATACTCGAAAATAGAATAAAAAAAATGGTAAAGATTATGTACAAAAAAAAATAAAGTAGTGAAAAAAAAAGGATTCGAGATAATAAATTTAATTTTACTTCAACAATACCAATTAATAATTTAAATAATATTTAACAAATAATTGAATTTAGCAAATGCATGAAATGAGAAATTAGGATATTTTATTAAACCTCAAAAATTATCAACCTTCAAATATTTCATTATTCAAAATTTTAAAATATTTCTTATCCATTAATGAAATAAGTAATCTGTATTATAATTTATTATAATTTAATTTCCCATATTTCTTTACAATCTTCAACATATTTTAGAAATGGATGAATTATGTACCTTTAAAAGTGAAATATGAACGTTCAGTAGCAGCACACTTTGGTGACAAATTACAACAACCACGCTTTTGCTTGGATTCGCTAATACTATGAAGTGATGAATCACGTAATGAAATTTCATTTGAACGAATTCGATTTATCATTCCTGGTGCACCTTTTCTTAATGAAACTCTGAAATGTTTATTTTTTCCTTCAAAATTCCTTCGATTTTTTTTCCAAAATTTTTTTCAATTTTTTAAGCTTTCTTCAATTGATAATGCCGCAATATTCACTTTTTTCATTTTATTTTATCAATTTGCATCGAATAAAATTGTAAAAATTGAAATCAAAAAGATTTCGTTCAATTAAACCTATGCAAAATGAACAAAATTTACAAATTATTTATAAGTAATAAGTAATACATGCAAAACTGTTGAAAAATTTTAATAAGTAATACATGCAAAACTGTTGAAAAATTTTAAACTAAAAAATAAAATCACGAGAAAAAGAACTTAAGAAGCAACTAAAATTACGAAGTACCACATGTAATTTCAGTACATTCTTTTGATAAATAAATAATACACGTAAAATTACAACTCAAAATTATCAAATAAACTTGTAAAAAAAAATTAAAACTACTAATTTAACATACATGTTACAATAATAACACGTAATTTCACATGTTTTCTTTTGAAAATCTTGATGAAATAAAAAGAAAACAACTTACTTATGATAGGTGTCGTAAGATGTTCGAATGTTGTATGTAGCAAAATTTCGACGTGCCGGTAATGAAATTGTATCATATTTGTTATTAAAACTTCGTGAGCTACGAATACTTTTTGTATCGCTAAAAGTACTTTTCAAACGTGGGCCGTATAATCGTGTTAAACTTCCATGCCGACGAATTCCAGGATAACGTTGATTGTAACGACTTGGTGGTACTAAACAATTGTTATTAAATTATACTGACCATTCTATTACTCTTTACTATCTGTAATTAAACCTTATTAATGCCTAAATTTCATAAAATAAAGCAAATTCTATTGCACTAAATAACTAACACAAATAGACTTTAAACTGAAGAAGTCTTGAAATTTTTGAAATAAAAATTTAAAAAAAATACTTAACAAAACTGAATTCAGCAAGTGCTGTCAAATTAGTAAAAAATTAAATTAGTAATTAGTAAAATTTTAAATTGCTGAAGTTTAAATTAGCAAAATTAGTGAAATTTATCATGTTAATTATAAAATACAAATGATAAATTTTTCATTTTATAAAGAAGATGAAATTGTTTCAAAATGAACGTAACATTTAAATTTGATAACAAAAAATTACTATATTAAACTGTAAAAGTGTAAAATTAAATGGGAAAAAGAAAAAAAAAGGAGAAATTAACCTCTTCGAGCATTTATTGGTGCATTAGGATGATAACGGAAACTAATTGCTGAACGGCAAATACGACGTCGATTTTGTTGCCATCGACAATATGCGCAGCAAACTTTGAAATATACAAATGTAAATACCTATAAAAAAAAGTATTATTGAAATGATATATCAGCATATTATCAGTGTTGTTATAAAATGTTATCATCATTCATAATTATTATTTGATAAAATCGTGATTAATACAGATAGTTATAATGATTATAACTTATTCATTTGTAAAATAACGATTATTTCAGAATTATTACAATAATTAAATCGTCTTATATCACAACAATAACATCTTGAAAATTAATTACATTTGATAAAATTGTGTAAATTCTAGTATTCACTTTAGATTTTACTAACTTAAACTTAAAAAAAAACATTTAATTAGAAACTGTAAATTTCCATTTATTCTAATTATAATCTTTTCCTTAAAATCTTTGTTATTACTTGAAAAAAACAAATTTTTCTCTTTAAAATCTTGTAAACTACATGTAAAGCATATTTGAAATAGTACAAATTTAGTAAATGTTATGGTAATTTATTTCTTTCAAGATGTCTTATCTACTGTATTTCAATGCCAAAATTAAACTTCAATTTAAATCTTTCATTCTATCATCCATCTCATTAAATTTACATAACTATTAATAAGCAGAATAAAATTCGTATTGCAAGAATGAAGACAATATGACATTGTAATAACATTTGAAAATTAATTATTTTTAATGAAACTATGACATTTTTTAAATATTCACTTTGGATTTCTTCGTTAATATAAATTTAAAAAATAAAAAATTTAATTGAAAGACTATAAGTTTTCATTTATTGATTGAAACCATCACTGCTATCAATCAATAAATCAGCAAATTTCACTTAAAAATGAAACTAATCAATGTTTTAGCATTTTCCATCCCAATGAATACTTTACATTACTTATCGATGATTAAGAATAATGCAACAATTGAGGAATTGAACAAAATTTTTATGAGAAAATAATTTTGTGTTACATTGATTTGTATTTGTGTTACTTTGATTTTCAGAGAAAGAGAAAATAAACCAGGAATATTTTAATCCAAAATGATGATATTTTTAGTAAAATATGATGCAAATGTGCAATAAAATAAATCTGATAAAATTATCTTTTAAATCTAAAATTGAAATTTTAGAGCAAAAATTTTTGTCTATTAGAAAAGATAAAGGCAAGGAAAAATTTATGGAAAACTTGAAATAATTGCGAAAAAGAAATAAAATAAAAAGCCAAAATTACTATTAATGCAGCTTTTTTTGTCATTAATTAAGAAGTTTTTCTTTTTTTTTG
>NW_018108613.1:34948-49553 GCF_000183805.2 Loa loa | reverse complement strand
ATAATAATAATAATAATAATAATAATAATAATAATATAAATAGAATAATGAATCTCCAAACATTCTATTACTTGAAATATTTTATAGATATACTAGTAATTTTCAATTTTAAAGTTAATGTTTTGTTTGATATGGTTCAACCAATCATATTTTCATTAGCGTATTATAGCAAATATTTTCACAAATAATTTTATCCTTCGGATGAATCTCATTTCATTTAACCTTTTCCTAATTTATTGATGGCTTGATATAAAATGATTTCTGACCTTGTTGCCTTTTAAATCTATTTTTTCTCGCTTTTTTTTAAAAAAAAATTTCCTTATTATAACACTGAGAGACTGTGCAAATTTGCAAGAAATATGTGTCGAAAAATTGAGAAACATGTATATTTATAGATTGCGGTACTAAACAATTTCTGATGATTGTAGTTATGAAATATGAACTGAGACAATAAATTCGAAAATTACTAAAGGAGAATCTGTAAATATTTGCTAATTTTTGACAAAAAATTGAACCGATATGTATGAACAATTTAAATTTATTTGGAGCTTAGAACAAACAATAGCAGCGCAATAATTTATTTATAAAAGAAATACATTTTAGTTACGGAAGGATTATAGCAGCCATGTTACCGTATCAATTCGGAATGTGAATGAGGATTGAAAACAGGTTTCATTGATTGTAAACCTGATGATTGCTATATTAAAATAAACGTAAGCAAGATTTGAATGCATTATGAAAATTAACAAGGGGAAGCAAAATCACTTGCTTTTCCAAATTAAAAATGATTAAGTTAAATTTAAAAAAATAATTTCGTAGTTTACAAAAGGAAAATGGGAATGATATTGTAGCTTGAACAGGATGAAAACCTTATTTGCTACGAAACCATAAGATTAACAACTTAAGTATTTTTTGTTAAGTACTAAAAACAAAAGCACTTTTTTTTCGACCTGATCTTTTTACTTTTTCAACTGCTTTCTTATTTGTCAAAAAAATGCAAAATATTTAGAAATCAGAATAAAGCAATTAACTCATTAGTTAATTTCCAAAAAGAAAACGAAAGAATATAATTTATCGAAAATATTGTGGACAAAGATCTTCCGAAGAGGAAATTACTCAGTTGTAGCAGACGAATTTTTTTTCCAAAGATGGTGATAATTTGCTTAGATATGCTGGAACTATTTAATTTTAATTATTTAATTTTGTTTTTTAAACAAGCAATTGACGACTATGAATTTATTTTTATTTTGCAAGAGCAAAAAAAAAGTTTATGTTTTACTTGGAATGAAATAAAATCAAACTCAATTCAAAATGTCGGCTGCAAATAGAATAGGGACTTCCTGTTGGAAAACCAAAGAAAGTCATTCAATTCAAAAATGAAATTTTTGTAAGAAATGGAAAACAATTCCAATTGATTTTTAATATGGACAATTGTAAAATAGTCATTCCTAAGGTATTCTGCTCTCAGCAATTAACTAAAACTTCTTTTTTTTCCAGAAAATCATGAAAGTTGAATTTTTTTCGATGTGGTAAATAGCGGAGAAGTTGAGGGAGAAGGAAAAAAAATTTTTATGATTAAATAAAACTGATTGTTATATTTGTTTTACCTTTGTTAATTGAGTACAAATTGCATGTTATCTCATTTGCTTCGAGCAAGAGAAGTTGGAATAAAACGAAAGTAAAATTGAAGTAATTAAGTCATTATTTTATTAATCACTTCCATACATATGAATTCTTTAAATGCAATTGTTCTAGCAGTAAATAACAGAAAGTTGTTAGTAAAATAGCATTTAGGAAATATTTGAAGTTTCTGTGTAGTGCACTTTCAAATGAATAAGTAGCTGCGAAATTTTGAGTTAAATGCAGAAAGCTTAAAAAAAATTTGGCAAAACTATTACTGCGAAGTATGCTCAGCAAATCGACGATACACCGAAAATTGCAACGATCAATAGAGCCGACATTGATCAACAAAAAGGTTCAATTCTACATCACGAGAACGTTAGATCAGATATCGAATAACTAATGCTGCAAAAGTATAACGAATCGGATCACGAAATTTCGTTTTTCCAGTCATGCTCATCCAATCTTTCGTTATCCAAATATTACTTCTTCAAGCATTTCGACAATTTTTTGCTGGAAAAAACCTCTCCTAACTAGCAAGATGCAAAAAGTGCCTTCCAGGAATAAGTCGAAGTTTAAGCTACGGATTTTACCTTTCAAGAATAAATTGATTTCTTATTGGCTAAGTGTTAGTGATTGTCATGATTCTCATCTTGATGAATAAAAACATACTTAATCCAACTATAATGATTTGAAATTCACGATCCGAAAGTCCAATTATTTTTGCATCAAACAAAAATTTACCGCAAATGTTTTTTATTTTTCATATTTCCACTTTTTCTTTCTCATTATTGCAGAATGACACAGCTTAGAATCAACGTGTCATCTTTGCATTCATACTGTTTGTCAAATGATGTTCAGAACCTTTTGGGTTGATGATTGGAGAGATCATACAAGCATTATAATTTAAAAGTATTCAATATAAACTAAAAATCGAACAGTTCTATTTTTTATTTGACTGCAAGAGATGAGCCAATCATTCAAAACAAACCATTTGTGATGATACGAAAATTACATTTCCCTTAAAATTAGATCCTAGGATTTTATGAATGTGAACAAATGAATCAATGAGTCGAAACTTTTAGCTCAGACGGTCTTGTACTAATTGGTGATGATGTTGGTGGCGAGGTGTTTTAGACTTGTTTTAGTGATCTGATTTTGTATCGCAATTAAAAACGAAAATTTGAACTTGGTAAACTACAGGATTTATTTCTATGCACCCTCTCATTTGAATAAATTGTAGATTGCAACTATGAAAAACAGAATTGTATGTTTTGTGAATTCAATCTGTTATGAACTAATTGTCTTTCATGAATTATCTTTACTGTTAAAAGTCTGTCCTAACGATCCATTAATGCCAACGGATTCATCAACCCTTGGACAGCATTCAAAGCACATACTCGTGCATCGTTGTCAAGCGATGTGCAACACCATATATTGATAATGAATGACTAAAAAAAAAAAACACTTAACATTGCTTGCAGATATGGTCCAAAGCAGTTCAGATTTTCACTTTGCAAAAATTGATGTAGTGAAAAAGTGATCGTTATGCAACGAATTTTTAAGAATCTCTTTTTCTAGATTAGAGAAATTTGAATATTTCCAACCTCACTCTTCTCACTTCAACAATTTCAACTTCGGTTACAGTGTAAGCCATAGCTTATAATAATGAAAGAATAAATGAGAATACATATTTTACGGGCTTTTCTTGAAATAAAGTAAACCTGTTAAAAAGATGAATAAAAATTTAATTTATTCAATCCTACCAATTTTGATTTTGAAATAAAAGAGAAAAAAAATATTCGAAAACTTTTTTTTCCTTCTGTAAAAAAATTTAAGATGTACAAAGATCATATAATTCGTTTCATAAATGATTAAAATGACAGCATAAAATATCTCGAAATTACCAATTTTAATTCGTCTAATTTTATTTTCATTACAATTCGTATACCGTAAAAAAGAAACGAAGTATAAGAACTAATGTTCGAACGTTACGTATCCTGTTGAGCGAGTAGCTTACTCCGTGTACTACCAAACAGGTTAATAAGGCAGTACTAATTACTAAACTGCTTCAATTTTCCATCAAATGATAGGATAAATTTTTCTTATTACTTAATTTTTTGACTTTTGGCTTTTGCGTTTGTACATTGCAAATCCGGTCTTTCATTTTTTTTTCTTTTTTTTATCCGGTCTTATTTAACCATTCTCAAAATGATATTTTTTGCTATCTGCAGAATCTGCACGAATTTTGGACCGTGAATAACGAACTTTAGATTTATGATCTTCTTTAAAGGGTGTACGCCATCGAAAGCGATGTATCATCGTTTTGTATCATTTAACGCCTAAGTATTACGCATCGGTTCACTCCATACGCTTCGGGCAATTTAAACCAATTTGAGAATTATTTTCTAACGATGTGATTCAAGAAACAGGTGGCTATTTCTTCCGGCTGTGACATAACGAAGTTACTGAAATGCAACTATCACGATGGAACTTGACAGATTAAACTCATTGAAATTGAAGGCAGAACTTTCCTAATTAGGAACTTTTCAAATCATTTCTCGACACTTCCTGTAAGTTAAACAGGAATCGGTGATGTTGATGATGCTGCAACGATAAGGTGTGAAGAGTGGAAAATTTTGACAAAATTATTCTCAATGTATTCAGTTCCAAATATGGAATATCTCAGAATACAAAAATACATATACTAATGCATAAGTTACAATGTAAGCTTTGTTTTCTATTTAGACCTTTTTTTGTGGTCACCTTGAAAAAAAGGTTTTTTTTCCGCTGAAAGTTTTTCTTTTTTGCAAACAGTCGTTCTATGATACACTTTTTTTTCCTGTAGTCATCATGAAATAACCACAACTAAAATCATTTGTCCATCAGCTTGTTGCGTTATTTCTTATCCATACAATTCAATCGAACCCATACATTAAACATATTTAGTGTAGAGTGCATAACTGGTAAGAAGAAACCGGACTAAAGCCATAACAGAAGGCCGAAACACCCAAAATTCGTGACCAGGTGAGCGGAAACAATTCCGGAAACCGATGCCGGCATGTTTTTCATGATTGCGCGTCCCCTCGGCTACCGTACCCGATGCAATGTGTTGCAGCTTCATTGCCGGATAGTAACGAAATGACAGGATGAAATTAGGTGATGAAGGTGTATGTGTGGATGTGTGTGTTTACATGTTCAGATACATGTGCTTTATGTGCAGAAGTAAGTAGGAGTGTCATCTAATTAACCTTTTAGTGAAGGGTGTGCTTATTTACATAGTCATTTTGACCTATACTTTAACTGTACTTTCCATCGCTTTAATTATAGGAATGCCCACTACACTTCTCTATAACTTTATCCTCGTTAATATTCCTTTCTGGAAGATATAGATGGATTAAGGGATGTTCTGCATATGTTTCCTGAAGCCTCTTCAATAACATGGGAACATGGGAGGATTTTCTTTTTATTTGATGGTTAATTTTCATCGAACTACAAATTTCGTTCTGGTGTCAATGGCCTAAATAATTTGTACGAGTAGCCGGTGGTGCTGCATGAATTATTAGATGATTTCCTGAATTCATATATTCTGAAGTTTTTGATTCGATTTCTCCATTTATATTTTGTTTTACATAAATAAGCAATTTATGTGTAACTGTTAAACGGATACCATCTTAGATATCTTTAAGTTGGCTATGGCTTTTTAACCAAGTCGGTTACATCCATCTTTTTCGAAAATATAGGCGTTGTTGTCGGATATCATAATTTGATTCTCTTCATATCTTATTTAAATATTGCAGGTCGCGTTTACTTGCCTTGATGGACTCGGATAACGTACGATTAACAGACTCATCTACTAAGGTGTGGTATTTTTTCCGAATATATAAGACAAGCGGGTGGTCTTGTCACTTTAGAAAAGTATATCTTGCATTGAGCTGCAAATATCTGCTCACTTGCACAGTCAATCTTAAAAATTAAGCTATGAACAGTTTACTATGGGATATGAAAAATAGCTATGGACTTGCTCTTTCATCGATATACGCCCATAAAATAATCGAAATAATAATGTCAAATTAGAACCGATGGCGAGATTCAAGTGAAAACACTGATTTTTTTTTATCCGGAAAATATTAAGAAGAACCATTGAGAATGTTGAGCCGCAGAAAAAACTATTTTCCCGATCTCTTACATTCCTTCGTTTCTTTTTCCTCGCTTTTGCAATCCCTTTTCTATTTTTATTCCATGTAGTTGATCTCATGCAATCTATGATTTTCAGAAAAGTGAAAAAACCCCATCTGCAGGCACAAGTGCTCCGTCAAAAATGCGCATTTTGAATTCAAAAAGATCGAACCGTGTGCGAATCATGAGTAAGTGATCGTTTGATTCTAAGATATCTTTACACCATATTCTCTGCAGTGATTCTTAACGATTTAGTCGAAATATATTTGGGCAGAAATGGCTTTGTAAGTTATATTAAATAAGACTTGTTATATTAATTGGCTTGTCGGTCGGCTAGTTCAATAAAATTGGAAAATTTGCCAGTATTACAAATAAACTGAAACCTTTCCTATTATAGATGAACTGAAACCTTTCCTACCATTATTGCCGAATGTAGCTGATATGGAAATACAAGAACAAAAGCAGCTTTTTCAACAGCTTTATTCCGCTGGAATAGCTGCCTCGGCCTCGCTACATAAGGTTATTTTAAAAGTATTTCAGTTACTTTGTTTTGAAGTCGCGTTTGTTTTTGAATAACATGACTGGTATCGTCATAACCGTGATGATATGGTCACGATGGAAGTCTTTTTTTCGTTTTACCGATTGCCGTTGGATGTCACATCAAGTAATATGCAAGAGAACCAAAATGACCCTTCTGCAGATTTCTTCGGATGTGATATGTTGCACATGAAGCGGTTATGTTTAACTGTTGTCTATGCCTGAGAGGGGTGTGCTCGGGTATGCTTATAATAGCATATTTAAAATATGTGGCTGCATAAGATCAACATATAGGAATAGTTAATCGTTATGTTAGAATTGTAAACATAAGCAGGATGCCATGTCCGTTATTCCATTTGCGTTATCTATAACAGTCGATTGTGCGGTAGCTTATGGTTATATCGAATATTTCCCGTACTTATCCCATGGGAAATTTGGATCTGTTTTACTACTGCTTCTATTCCAGAACACTGACCGAATTCTTAACAGATTTGTTATTTGATCTTGAAGACTTTTTTTACACTTGTAAATCTAATTTTTGTTGGGAATAAAAGCAGTTTGATGGTCTGTACTTTTCGCTTTCCAGTGGCTTACAATGAGTGCTGCCCAACAGTTCCCTGGATTTTGTGCCAAATTTGGTGCTACAGCGTGTGTTGGTGGAATAAAGGAGGATTTGTGTATTGATAGTGCACAAGTTGAGAAAGCCTATGATATTGCAACGGCCCTTCAGAATACGCAGTTGCCTCCGAGTCAGCAAATTCCATTCACTTCAGAAGATGCGGAGGTTTTTATTACAGTTTTTCAGCTTATTTTACTGCTTTAGAAAACAGAGTAATTAATTCGAAATAAAATATAACTGGTATAATGGTATGATCAATCTCCTTACTTTCCATCCTCCCCCTTGATTCTCGTCCCCTCTTTTTTTCTTTCCATTATACATTTCTCAGGCGCTGAAAACCCTTTCTCGTTCGGGCATATTGGACGATGCTGTCGAGTCTTTGCGACAGTTCCCATCATTGGAAGAGGACTTACTTGGTCTAAAAGAAGATCTTGCAGCTGCGAGTCTTATCACGCCTGATGTTCGTTTTCTTGAATTTCCGAATATAGCTTCAAATTATGAAATATTTTGAGCTTTTTCTCTTCAGTATGCTAAATGTATTAGTGCACTGCATGACTAGCAGGTTTTTATTAACAAAAAATTATGGTGATATGTATTGACACTGGCCAAAAGTAGGACCTATTCGCGCTACAGTCAGGTATTACAAATTTTAGATTGCGGCTGCTGCTTTATCTGCCTTTGCTGCCGCTACGTTACGTCGGCCTCCTACACGAACAATAGAAAGTCTAATGGCAAGTTCTCAGGATCCTGTAACTACAAATGGAGGCCCCGATTCTACAGATGATGAGTCATTGGAGCTGAATCTCAGCGAGGATGAATCGGAAGATAATGGCGACATGTTATTAAACCTCGCTGTCTCTGCTGGGGTAACGATGCTTGTCACTTAATTCAAAGGAAAATCGCCATACCTCGGGCCAAACTTACTTCTGTAGTTACATGATATACATAACATTAATGTTGACCTGGTCAGCAGGTGGTTATAAATTTCTGGTTTTCTTTTTATGATAGCGGTATTTGGACGGTTTTTTAAATTGCATATCAAGTTATTTCTTTTTTGCAGTACTTAGATCTGACTAAAGAACTGGTTGAAATCCGAGGAAACCCGAATTACATTAGTACAAATAATGATCGTACACCGTTGATGGAAGCTTGTTGTGCAGGTATCTTTATCCTCATTGTTTGCCCTTCGGATGAGTTATATGGATAGGGATTACGCCTTGCAGTAGGAAGGTCTTATTCAAGGGATGTGATCAGTAACAGAGATTAGGGGAATGATCAACTCAATCAGTTTTGCGTTTCAGGACACAGTGATATCGTCAAACATTTGCTGGAACATGGTGCTGACATGAATGCTGTGAGTGCAACCAAAAATACTCCACTGATTTACGCATCAGCTGCTGGTAACGTAGAGGTAGGGATATTTCGTTTTAATCTGAAAAGTAAAAAGAGATCAGGTTTGATATCACTGGCTTTACAAAGACTACAATGATGATTTGACGAAATGAGAATTAATAGTCGTGATGTACATTGTGTTATGTATCGTCTGATATATATTATGACTTTTTATTTTAGTGTGCGAGCTTACTACTGGATTACGGTTGTGATATCACGATACGGAATGATAATGGACACTGCGCCCTCATGGAAGCAGCTAGTTCTGGTAAGAGCTTTTTTGATTTTTTTCACTCTTTATCATTGACACCCACAGTCATCTAATGAGAGAATGAATTGTAGATATGTGATAGATTTTGAAACCTTTGATTTTCGTAATCAACATGTACTTGCGTTACTATCAGAAATATACTTTACTGGATTTTTGCGGTATCTGTGTAACTTTAAATTTTTGAAAGTTTCCGAAAAGCGTGCGAATGTATAAACATTTTTAAGGTTATCTAGACGTTGTTTCCCTTCTTGTTCAGCATGGATTTCAAGTGTTGCCATGTAATCAGAGTGACTTGAAAGTTGGATTGGTAAGTGCAATATGGAACTCCTAAATGAAAACAATTAAAAGCGAAGAAACATACAGTTTGATAAGATACGTTAGTATGGAATTGTGATATGACTTTTTCTTTTTTGTTAAGTTGTCAACTAAGTGTCTTTTTTTGCTCCGATAGCAGCGTTGTACGGTTCATTGCGTTGCTTTTTTCGTGAATCGCCAGGATTTTCCGAGTCGTGACATCTACGTCTAATAATTTAGCATTTATTGAAAGTCCATGAAACAGAGCTTTACCAGTCATACAATTCAGGAATCGGCTTTGACCTTAGCAGCTTATAAAGGTCATTATGATGTAGTTCAGTACTTGCTGGAAAAAGGTGCCAACAAATATAAAGAAGAGTTACATACCGCTCTTATGGAAGCATCAATGGATGGTCACTATGAAGTGGCAAAGTTGCTATTAGATAATGGTGCTCCAGTAAATTTGGCATCGGACTCATTTGAGAGTCCGTTAACTTTAGCTGCTTGCGGCGGACATCCTGATTTGGTCAGTTATTAATATACTCCATTCAGAATTTTTTTTACAGTGGGATTTGTGGATTAATATGGCTTACATGTGATTTACCTCCTAAGCAACTTTCTAGTTTTTCTGTACTTCGGAGATTTAGGATCCAGTAGCAGTTAATTTCATTTCTGATGATCAGCCGAAGAATTCACTCCTTTTTATTACACATTTCCAGGTGCGACTCTTATTGGAAAGAGGTGCTATCGTGGAAGAAGTAAATGATGAGGGTTACACACCTCTGATGGAAGCAAGCCGAGAAGGGCATTTAGTATGTTTTAATGTATATTTCATACAGACTTAGCTGGATTTTGCATAGTTTTCATTTTTAGGAAGTTGTTAGGTTGTTGATCAAATTCGGTGCAAAAGTCAATATACAGACTGATGAAACTGGTGAAACTGCTTTGACACTGGCAGCTTGTGGTGGCTTCAAGTAATTACTTTTTTCAGTTATTCATTGACCGTAAAAACAAGTTTTCCGGACTTGTTTTTTCTTTTTGAATTTTCTTAGAGATGGATATCTGTTGATAGAAAACGTGGGCTTCCAGAGAACTGTATCAGCTTAAATCTTTGTAATATAATTAAAGTACGGGGCTACACTTTCTTAAATGTAGGGGAAATAGCATGTTTTGGTTTAAGTTATGCTTCATGCCTAATTTGTTTCACGAAAACGAAAAAAATTTAATTTATTACAGCAATTTATATGGGTAAATTTGTATGGGTAAATCAATAGACTGCTTTTCAGAGATGTTGCGGAATTGTTGGTGCGAAGTGGTGCGCGTCTGGATATCGGCGCTAATACACCGTTAATGGAAGCTGCTCAGGAGGGACATCTTGACACCGTTAGGTTCATCCTTAATGAAATGCGTTCACTTGGCTTGCCAGTAAGCTTTTGATCATAAATCTTTTGTTTAGAATTTTTGAAAAGTTTAATTTGAAACATACCTGTATATGTATGTGTATATATGTATACATATTTATTTACTTATTTATACATTTGTTTGTTTATTCATTTATGTATACTAATCCTATTCAAACATTCAATTAAGATCGATGCCACAACAACAGCAAACAGCAATACGGCGTTAACTTATGCTGCAGAAAACGGTCATTTGGATGTGTGTGCTGTATTAATCGAATTTGGTGCCAATATTGTAATATTTTAAATCCTTTCTAAACAACATTTTTAATTGTTAACCTTTCACAGTTTTCTTTATCCAATAACAGTATCTTCAGCAGAAACTGCTTTTAATATCTTACAGAAACTAGCTCTTCTGGACAGAAATTTGAGGTGAATAAACTTCATTTCTGGGAAGAACGACTTTTTGTTTTTTTGCCATATCACAGTCCATCCTTGTTCTAACAGTTTGGCTTTCCTGTTCACCATATTTTTCTTCTAATTACTGGGTTATCATGATTTTTCAGTGATTGTTTGAGCATGAAAATTTTGTTTTCAGTAACATTGATAGTATTTTATTCTAAAACTTTTATGATTCTATCTTTTCTGTTCAGGATCATCAAGCGGAAAATGGACGTACAGCCTTAATGAAAGCAGCAAAGAATGGGAATTACAGTGTGATCCAATTTCTCCTAATGCGAGGAGCAAAGGTTGAGTATGCATAGCACTAATTTTCTAAATAACACTAAATTTTTGTAGGTATGGACGACTTGGAGAAAATTTGATTTATGAGGATTTTTGCCTTGAGGGTTTTTTGAATTTTGAGCTGTTGACTTGGAATCTTAGAATTGTTTTGTTTATGTAAAAATATGTACTTTCAATTATACTACATATAACAACGCAGAATTTTGGATAAAAGTACATATGATTGCAGGTAAACGAGGTTTCCACAGACAATGATGCCAGTGCATTATTCCTAGCGTGTGCTCATGGTCATTGGGAAATTGTGCGATTATTGCTGGATCATGGAGCTGATCCGTCTCATGTGTTTAAAGTTGGTCTATGATGCAGATTCTGGGAGCAAAGAAATTTAATGAATTATTCGATTTATAGAGTTATCAGAAATTGATGAATAAATTTTTAGTCATTTATTTTAAAGGATGGTATGACTTGTATGATCGAAGCATCACGGAATGGACATACGCGCGTGGCAGAAACACTTTTGAATTGGCATGATGCGCCTGTTGTGACGCGCACACCTCTTCTGGGAAAACCACTTGCATTACAAAATAGTCGTTTGAAAAAGGTATTTATTTGAAGCGAGCAGATGTAAGGGTCGTAAAGAGTAGGCAATGGTAATTCACGTATTCTCGTATTCAGTATTGTATAATTTCTTTAATAGTTTTTTGAGTTCACATCACTTCTGTTCCAACTTTTTATTTTTGTGTTTTTCTTCTGGTCGCAATAACATTTTTACATTACTTTTGTCGACTCGAATTATTGTTCACGAAGAAGTTTGAGGTTGCACGACGAACAGTGAGTAAAAAGGCGACCGCTATCGTACAACCAAAAGTTGAATGTGCTGAGAAATCGTTGAACAACTTGGCAGTCGATCTAGATGAAAAGATAGGATGCTCAGATGGAACTACAATATCAACATCAACGACAGCAGTCACAACGGCAGGAATGCATCCGCAGTGTACGCATGATTCTCATCCCGTATCTGGAACACATAATGTTTCAACAAATGCAAGCATACCAGCTCATTTGCTTGCACATTATAATTATCAAAATGCGATAAATCCAGATGAATTGCGGGGTATGATTGCCGGGATGGCTGCTATGGCTGCACAGTCTAATGCGGTTTGTTTATGAATTTTTCTATGAATTAAGTAGATAAATTTGACGAAAAAATATATCGAAGTTGCTATAATATGGAACCATTTTTAAAACAGTCGTGAAAAATTGTTTTTATACAAAGTATGATCCCATCTTCAGCGAATGTGCCGCACGAAAACTACACAAACAGTTCTGGTAATAGGGAGCTGCGTTTTGAACTGTTTGTCGTTCCTAAAATTGGCAGTATTTTGAACATTGTTTTGGTTTTAAATTCTAAATTTTAAACATTTACCGTATTTCTTTTTATTACTTGAGTTTCCAGACAAGCGTCTCGCTGTTCATGTTTTATTATAATAAATTTGGTTCCTTTTTTTTTCAGCTCCCTAACGATCATTTATTCGCGCAGATAGCAGAAAAAGCATTACGTGGTACATTTGCAAATAATGAAATTACTGGTGGCTTAGCCGATAAAAAAATGCATCAGCAGTTCAGTGAATTACTGAAGCAACAATTTAGCATATTAGCAAATCGGCAGAAAGATGCATTGGCTGGTTTAGGGGGTGCAAACTCTCTACCAGATTCTGAAAATGGTCTGTTTCTTTATTTCTAGCTAGTAAAGTCGAAAATAATGTCGGCGTTTTACTGAATTCCACCGGTAGCCTGGCCACCGGATAGGTTTAAGGAAATGACTCTCGGCTTAGCATAGAGAGCTGTGTTAAATGGAAAGTCTGTTGTGCTGAATCAGTTCATATACTCGATTATTTTAATGAGACGATTGAGACATAATTTTGGAGTAGAAATGCGAGGGGCAGGAGACAAGGAAGTAGGAATCAAAAGACAAGAAAGTAGGAATCAAAACTTGTTAGGTAATATCAATTCAGATTAAAATTAAAATGTCGTTCGATAGAGAGGTGTCATTTGTTACCGTCTAGTTGCATCAGGGTTTGGGAAGAGGGATGTCATAACTATCAGGGTTTTGACGTTTTATAATTTTTGAGCTATCATCCGGCATTCATACTTTCTGCCTTGCAAGCTGGAATTACTAGTTTGTATAACAGAGTCATTTAAATTTATTTTGCTTAATTTGAATTTCGAACAGGTGGCAGTACATCATATAGTCCTTCGGTAACTCCATCTCCATCACCTCCAATGATTGCTTGTTGTGAAACTACTGCAGCACATGCAGCTGTGGCACATTCTCCCAATCCAGCTGCAGATACGAGGAGAAAGGACAGTACGTCAAATGTGAGTTTTGTGATTTTTTTTTTCGTAATGGCAAATACTGATTTAATGGATATATCGCTTCCTACTATTAGGTTGGTGCAAAATACTCTTTTTGAGTTTAAATTTTAAATTATAACTAGGTTTCGGCATACGTTTATTATTCGAAAGGAAAACCGTAACAGTCAGCACACTCTTGTCAACGCGAAGCAACTTTGTATATTTCTGTAGCTTAGAAATCCATACTTCAAGATTCGATGGACTCTTGGAAAGCATTTTCCCCGGAAAAACTTGTCAAGATGCTTGAAGAAATGGTATTCTGATGCCGAGAAGTTAGATGAGCATGACGGATAAGGCGAAACTTCGTAACCCAAATCACTACTTCTGAATGAATCATTGGTTATTTGATGTCTGTACTAGTGTTCTCGTGATGAAGAATTGAACCTTTCTGTTGATCAGTGCCGGCTAAAACCGTTGCAGTTCTCGGTGTATCATCGATTTGCTGAACATACTTCGCAGGTGTAATGGTTTTGTTGGGATTCAGAAAACCGCCATGGCAGTAAGACCAAGAAACAGTCACCATGACCTTTTTTGGCGCTAGTTCTGCTTGTGAAACGGTTTGGAGCTTCTTCTCCGTCCAACTGTTGAGATGTTCTCGTCGGTTATCATATAAAATCCATTTCCATTGTACGCTACAATTCGATAGAGAAATGGTTCGTTGTTTCCTAAAATTAGAGAATACGACATTTCAAAATGATGCCTTTCTTGATTCTCATTCACTTTATAGACACCTACCTGTTGAATTCTTTTCACCTCCAGTTTGGTTAAAATGCTGAACAGCTGTAGAGCGACGGATGTCAATTGTCGAGAAAGATATAGGTGTAAAAAAGTCATGATTATTCTCAGTCAGACACTGTCAACTGCCGATGACCAGTTAGTGCATGTATTAACTTCAAGGTTGCCATCTGCTTTACAGAACTTGAATTGTGATTTCATTGTTAGTTTCTGGGCTAAATCCTTTGTCGATATTGCGAGTCACAGACTCCTTTACTGTCCATATTGTTCTCAAATATATACATATATATATATATATATATATATATATATATATATATATATATATATATATATATATATATATATATATATATATATATATATATATATATATATATATATATATATATATATATA
>NW_018108613.1:19865-34359 GCF_000183805.2 Loa loa | reverse complement strand
TAATATATACTATATATATATATATATATATATATATATATATATATACATATATAATATATATATATATATGTATATATATATACATATACATATATATATATATATATATATGTACATGTATATACATATGTATATACATAAAGAAACTCATATTTGCTTCTTGCTGACATCGCTTCTTTAATGAAAAATTAATATGTAATAATGATTTATAAAGTATGTATAATATGTAGCGACTTATAAACCATTAGCAAAGAGCATAAAAATGGTCATTAAAATGATGCTTAATAAATGTATTTTAATATGGAACAAGGAAATCCAACGTTATAGAAAATTCACCTTTGCACCAACCTAATGTATCGTATATACGTCGTGTCTAACTCACCACTCGCTTACAGGAAAGACAAAAAACTACTGGAGGACGTGGGACACAGCAGAAAAAAGGTGGTAAAAGCATCATTCTGTCAGATGGTGAATATAGGGGTTGTTTTCCACCAGCATCTTCTCTCAGATTCCCAGCACCACCACCACCAGTAATGAATGCAAACCTTCCACGTGGTCTGTTCTGTTTTTGTGTTGCTCATAAATTCTAAATGGTGAACAAGATATTCAGGGCATTTTATAATTCAAAATTTAGCGATACATTGATTGATAGATGGAGGGAAAGAATGTTATCATGGGTTGTAAAGGGATTTAGTAGATCTGGACGATTTTGGCGCTGAGAGGAGGGGAAGTGATTGGGCATATTTAACAAAGATCATCGCAATCTAACTTTTGCCGGTGGATTGTCTCTTCGAAATTGCTTGTCCAATAGTGTTATATGTGCACGCGAAATGATGTTGTTTGCTTGGTAACTTATCTTCTGGGCATGGAAATTCCCTCCACATTGGTTTGATTCATCTATAAAAAAATTTTTTTCGACATCTGAATACTTAAAAATTACTTCTGGGCACAAAAATTCCCTCCACATTGGTTTGATTCATCTATAAAAAAATTTCTTTCAGCATCTGAATACTTAAAAATTATTAGCAGTGGGAAATAATTCATTTATGTGTGTACGATGTGCGAATAGTTCAGCTTGATATCGAGAAAGCAACGTACTGAAGACTGGTATCCTGCTGTACAAAAAATTCACACACTGACTGTTTTTAGTGGTCAGGCTTTCACGACAGATTATTGTAAGTATAGTTCTTGTAACATAGTTATTTACAGAAAGTGTGCCGTTGTCACCACTGAAAGCGCAGCATTTACTGAGACAGCAGTCACCGCCATCAACTAAACAACTCATATCAGATCCAGCGATTGGGCGACAACGCTCGAAGCCTGTTCGCGAAGCAACCGGTGATGAGTCATCAGCTGACAGGAATGCGTCAAGAAGGTATAATTTTGCATTTCTCTGTTTTTTAAAATCAGTATTGATTTGTAAAAAAGTTTAATTTCGATCTGTAAAAGGATTCTGTGGGATATTTTTTAGTCGAGGTAGAACACTAAGTGAGAGCGCAATGCACGTTGGTGACGGACAACATACAACTGAAAGAACGTATGATACAGAGAGTGACGAAGAAATTAGTAGCAGAAGTGATCTTAAAAGTGGAGGCAAGTTTTTTTTAAAACTAGATCGAAACTAGTCATGATTGATTCTGCAAGTTGTCCGATTATGGTTCAGCGACGTAACATTTTTGTATACGTAATGTATCGTATTTCTTGCTGACATTCTATGTTACACGTTGTTTCCAACAATTGACTTTCGCTCAACTTACACAATGGTGCTTCGATTTTTACTATTTGTGAATAAGATTGATCGATTGTTAGAAAACGATATTTGTTTAGGAAACCAACAGTTCATAAATTGTCTGCAAAGTAACTGATGAAGTCTAGTTGATATGATCCGAATTTTTAAATTGTAAGCGCAGGAGTAAAAGGTACAAATTAGGTAAAAATGACTTATTTGGTAGTTACTAACGATGGTAACATTTTAGAGAAGCTATAATCATCGCTTCCACGGGAGAAATTAGCGATATTTGCAATAATACGATTTCAGTTTAGCAACCGAGTCCGAACTTTCAAGTTTATTCTCAAATAAAATGGGAGAGGGAATGGTTGCATGTCTCAGGTCAAAATGAATTGCTCTGATCACAAAGTCGACATTTTATTATGGTTGTAATTTATTTCAGGTTCTCAGCCATTTAATGTAGATATGCAAACTGAATCAAATCATGACACTGCTCTTACTCTAGCCGCCACAGGTGGGCATGATTCTCTCGTTGAACTCCTTATTACTCGAGGTGCTAACATCGAGCATAAGGATAAAAAGGTTGGTCCAGTTTCCTCACATTACGTTTTTCATAGGTTGAATCACCTTTTCACAAGGATTATTTTAATTAGTTAGAACTATTTAGCGCCTTTACTTGTGAAAATATCTTTTCTGTACTGTCAACATACATTTACAATATCTTTAGAAGGCAACGGCATGAACAACTTTTTTAAGATTTGTCGAATACTGCTTGAAGTAATAATTTTTCTGAAATACTTCTGAACACCTGTTTAGATGTAACCTTTCATCATTTTAATGATATTTCCAAGTATTCGAAAATGCTTTTCACAGAAGTAAAATTAATTTTGCGGATATGTGATTTAACGCTATTTTTTCAGGGTTTTACCCCAATTATATTAGCTGCAACAGGTGGTCATGTAAATGTTGTTGAATTACTACTCAATCATGGTGCTAACATTGAAGCTCAATCTGATCGCACGAAGGATACGGCTCTATCTCTTGCCTGTTCCGGTGGACGGAAAGAGGTGACTTTATCATAGTCAAATTATGTTCACAGCGTAGTTTAAACTTGTATCATAATATGAAATTTTAAATCGAAATTGGTGGGTGCATAAAACTTTGAGTGTTTTTGTTTTCTGTCTTATTTATTTTTTGTTTTAACAGACCTATTGCTTTTAAGGATTTAAATAGGTGACACTTTCTGTTTTTTAGGTTGTTGAGTTACTGTTAAAACGTGGTGCTAACAAAGAACATCGTAACGTGAGCGACTATACTCCACTTTCATTAGCTGCCTCTGGAGGTTATGTTGATATCGTGAATTTGCTTCTAAATAATGGTGCAGAAATTAACTCCCGCACTGGCTCAAAGGTTTGTGACAACAGATTTTTCTTCAATAAATTAAAAAAAAATTTTTAGATTATCATCCCACTTGATTGGTCAGAGTCAGGATTTTGGATTCTGTGGAGTGTCAAATCATAACTGGGACCTGGGAGTGTCATCTGCCTTTGCTTTTATACGTTATCGAATTGAGTCCTTCTTATTGTTCATAGCTGAAAATATTTTTTACATAGTTGTGGCAAGGCTGTTTAAAACGATTGCATCTCTGGCTGGTATATGTCCTGCTTTATTGCACTGCGAGATCAAGTAGAGTTGTAGTAGCAGGAAGACCGATGGTTCCAGTTTGTTTTTAGGAGCTATAATCAGTAAATTGCATGGATTTCTTTCTTTTAATGGTAACTGCTGTATATAATGTGACGCTCACCACCTTGGGTGTATGAAAACGAAACTTTCCAATATACTTGAACATGAATCACGGTACACTGAACTCCAAATGACGCTAGTATACCTGATCAAGGTACATCCAGCAAATATCTGTGGTCGACATCGATGATAGATGTGTGAGTAATAAGCTATTTTAGTTAGGCATATCACCACTTATGTTAGCAGCAATGAATGGACACGCTGCGGCAACAAAAGTGTTACTTGAACGTGGTTCGGATATAAATTCGCATATTGAAACGAATCGTAATACTGCACTGACATTGGCATGCTTTCAAGGTCGTACCGATGTGGTACGATTATTGCTTGAATACAACGCTAATGTTGAGCATCGAGCAAAGGTTCGAATATTCACTTCTTCCTTAATATATGATTGAGGGAAGGTCTGTTGTACGGCGTAACGTATATTTCTTGTCACTTAATTTTGAATCCAGTCGCAATGACTGTCACACTATAAATAATAAGAATTGGTTGTTAGGATTAAGTGTTGTAAAATAGCTGTTTACATTTTTACCGCAAAATCTAATTTACGTAATAATTCACCAATTTTTTTTTTCCAGACTGGACTTACTCCATTAATGGAAGCAGCGAACGGAGGTTATGTGGATGTTGGAGAATTGTTATTAGCTGCTGGAGCAGATCCAAATGCATCACCAGTCCCTTCTAGTCGTGATACTGCACTAACCATCGCAGCTGATAAAGGACATCATAAATTTGTTGAAATGCTGATTCATGCGCGTGCCTTGGTACGTCCTTTTTTCGGAATAAAATATTTTTCATTAAATTTTGGATTTCATTCAGTATTTTGCAGAAGATATTTCCCAACATGTATATACAGGAATAAGGAAATCTGTCTTGAGTGAAATCTTTTAGGTTCAAATTCATATTTGATTATTCTTTTCGAAGTTTTGTTGGTAGCAAAGGTTTTTGTAGATTGATGCCAGAAATAAGAAAGGATGTACGGCTTTATGGTTGGCATGTCATGGAGGTCATCTGGAAACGGTGCAAACATTAGTAAAACATAATGCAGATGTTGATGTGCAAGATAATCGCCACGTTTCACCATTAATCATTGCTTTCCGAAGAGGACATATCAAAGTATTTTTCAAGTTACAGTTGACTGTACTGGATTGGGAAAGAGTAGTGGTTGAAATTTTGGAAGGAAGTATGATGCTTGAAATGAAAAGGTGACTTAACTTTTACACGGCTTTTAGAATTCTTGCCAACTATATGAAGTGTTATTGTTGTTTAGGTAGTGAAGTATATGGTAAGACATGTACAACAATTCCCAAATGATACAGATTGCTATCGTTTTATCGCTACAATCAATGAGAAGGTTTATTTCTTATATTTATCATAAGAAAGAAAAAAGAAAAAGGATGGAAGAAATGAAAAAAGATTCTTCACAACCGTAAATATTATGTAATATTTGCCTGAGTAGTAGAAATTCATCAGGATTTTCAGACCATACAGTGCATAGATTCTGCAGATAATAGCATATTTGCTTGTTGAATAAGACGGTAAAATAAATTCTAGTGCCTGTGACCAGACTTTCATTTAAATCCTTTTTATTAGGTTCTCTGCATTTAGACCAGCCTTTGCTATCCAAGACATAAGTTTCTGCAACATGTGCTATATGGGTTCTGGGTTTCATATTTCTACAATATTTTCATATAAATTTTTAACTGAAACGAGACAGTTACTTTTTGTAAGAAGTGTAGGAGGTCAAACTGTCACCCATCTTCCAAAATATTACGTTTTCACAAGGTCGGAACAGTTGCACTGGTGCTTTCCGACGTTTGCAATAGTGATAGTTTCAGGATTTACTTACAAGATGCCACCTCTGTATGGACATCATTGTTGCAGCAAAAGATCGACAAGCTGCTGAAGCTAATCGTGCCGCAGAATCTCTTCTGGAAATTTTGGCGAAAGAGGTTGCTACCTTTGCCATTAGCTGAGAAAATTATGTATGCATGGTTAGATATTTAATGTATCTTAAGCAGTTTCAATCATTTATTCTATCAACTGGCTTTACACTTTTCAGGAAGAGCAAGCTAAATCAAAGAAACTCTCAAAACAGCGACAAAATGAGAAGAAAAAGGCTAAACGAAAAGCTAAGAAAAATCAGTAAGTCTTTCGTATATTCGGAATATGGATATAAATTATCGATTATTTCACTGCATGCTTGTCATATTACGCAGTCGTTTTTTAGAACTGACGGCAATACTGAACAGAAAGATTCGGATCGTAAAGAAGATGCACCCATCAATAATGGTGAGGTATGATGGTCAAATGAAAGTTTTCCAGTTTTTATGTTAGTTGAGTTGGTAAAACGTGAGTTCTGTTCTGTTGTACTGAAATGATTTTGCGGTAATTAGAACTCAAATGCGTCATAAAATCCTTTTTAGGAATCAGCCGATGAAGAAAATGGCTCTGAAAAAGCAAGCAGCGGTGTAGCAGTTGACGAAAGTAATACTCAGAATCGTGATTCGGACCACGAGGTTCTTTATGAATAGTTTTTTAATGCGAGGTATTCAGAGAGTTGAGGTCATTTTGTGATACGCATGTGCATATGATTTCCTAGTTGCATGCTAGGCATATTTGTATGGATACAAGCTTTCTGAAAGAAGCTTGCTATATTGCTCATCAAGTAGTTGTTTCCAATCCACATAATTGTTAATGGTTTTAACCATTCGTCTGTGTATGATCATTATATGGTGATGTCGACTAGTCGCTTTAGCTTTTCGGAATATGTCCTACCATTCTTCGACATTTGTTAGCTGTTACGACTCAATGTAATAAAGTGCGCCAGTCATATTTCTTATATTTGTATATGATGTTGCAGTATTTTCAAACGGATCCGCCGCGTGTGCCTGCATTGTTATCAGACGAACATAGTGCCGACGAAATGGTTTCGTTCCCTGAAACATCACCCGGAAAACGCATGGTGGCGTCGACTATTTCTGTTATTGGGAAGTCATCAAGACATAGAGTTCGGAAAGAAAGTGGTATTCACCTTTATTCGTATTAAATTTTTCAGTTGAATTCGAGACCTTCATAACTTAGAAATTTGCAAGGAATCATTTCAGGAAAATCTGCTGCTCCTGTGAAATCGCCTCCACATAAAACGGGTAGTGGAAATACTTCGGATACCGAATGGATGAAAGCAACATCAAGAAGGAGTGCGGTAAGATAGTATTAATAACACTATGCACTAAGAATGATTCCTTATAATATTTTGGGGCTTATAAATATCTTCAAGCTTATAGTCTCCGAATCTTTTTACATCTATAACTTGGAGGATCGAAATCCTTTACAAATAAAACCATTTTATTTTTAAGATTTTAGGCAACATTTCCAGTCTTAATTATGGGAACTGTTAATATGAAATTGTTTTGGATTAGTATTTAAATGACGAGCAATTTCATAAATGAACTAAATGTTATCCTTTGTTTGAGTGTTTTAGGTTATGTTGAGGTACTTTTTGGTTTTTAAGTTGTGGTGAAATTTATGGAAGCAACAGTGATGTTTGCTTGAGCTAAATGCAGTAATTCGTTAGGGAACTGTATCAGACACTGAGTAACCTTTCCAAGTCCAAATTATTTTTTATGACGAAGTTCATATATTAATGCTGGTGTTGAACTTTAACATAGTTTAAGTAGCAAGCCAAAGTGCATGTTATGAGTATTAGTGTGCTTTGCTATAAAACACTAACTACAGATTCTTCAATTACTATAATCCAACCTATATGTTCTAATTTTTCATAGTCGTTAGCGGTATTCACCTAATATCCCTATAGTGTTTGGTCGATTGCTTTCAGTTATGAAAAGATCCATACAGCAGATAAAATTCATCAATATCTTTTTTGTTCTCAGAATTTACGTGTTTTTTCAAGCCATGCACTCTATAGGATGAATTTTTGAGGATATTGGAATATTTAAACTCGTTAGGTAGGTATGCCCAACTACCAGTCGATTCATATCTTTCCAAAATTCGGTTGTTTTTCTATACTTTTTCGGTGTTCTTTTACGTCTTATATCGTACCATATTTGAAACGAAAAAAGGAAAATTGCACTGAATTAACTGCAGCGGGCATGTATGCTACATTTTGGTCAGGATGTCAAGACTTCGGTAGTTTGTTAGGTCAGGGGAAATGGCTCACTGAGTGTGTTGAATTTTCTTATGTTCGACAAGCCGAAAGAATATTTGAAGAATTTCTTTTTACAGTACATGTTTTGCTGTATGACACCTGCCTTGCTAGCTTTATCATTTCGAATGAGAAATTCATTGGAAAATTCAAGAATTCATTACCGGCTGTATATTAGGTTTGCGTGCAGCGGTGTATTCACTAGGCGCTCATTTGCACATGAGTGTAATTGGTCTGCGAAGCTTGCCTGATTCATTTTTATTTTAATTTTTCATTGTGATTTTCTCATTGTCAGTTGAGCCATTGTAGCTGAGTAGTAGTATACTCCCTTCGGGTATAGTTATCTCTCGGATGTTATGTTTCTTATCTCTTCGTATCGTTATTATACATTCCTAAGAGACCTACCTAACGAATTTTTTTTTTTTTTAATTCATGTAACCAACTATTTAAAATCTAAACTATTTTAGGGAAAAGCAGTGATGTCAGGGAAAGGTGCTATTGCTGGTACTGTTTTAAAGGAAGACAGTGCAAGTAACACTGTGGCATGGCGGCATGTTGACTCGGTAAAGTATCTGTAATTGTTGTAGGAATTGGAACTTTTCGGGAGAAAATTTGAAGCTTTAAGAATCATGAAGTACGAGTGATAAGACTAAATTTGGTGCTGAAGTAAATTGTTTTAGAGCCGTCGACGTTCCGTCCGGTTGTCCGTATCGTCAAACTCAATAGCCCGTGTTATTGGTCGCGCAGGAGGTAATATCAATGCAATTCGTGAAGCTACCGGAGCATACATCGAAGTTGAAAAGCAAACCGGAAAGAAGGAACAACATGATCGACAAATAACACTAAAGGGCTCTGATATTGCGTTAAGGTAGGTCATCCTGATTGGCCGTGAGTACGACCATCACAATCTCGACGATGAATGATATAATTTGACATGCTTCATTTCACGCTGAAGCTTGCGTTACAGTGCTCCGTTATGGCGGAGGTTTTTTTGGTACATGAAGCAATGAATATTCCACTAGAAAGTTTTTTTCGATACCCAAAGTTGATAGGTGGGGCACTTGGCGGAGGATTTGTCATTGAAAAAATCAGAGTAAAGTAAGTCAAATAAGCGTGGTTAGCTAAATTAATTTTATTACATTGAGTATTCATTTGACAAGAATCTGATATTTGATTATGTTATAAAGCATCCGTTCCTCAAATTTACTCTCTGCTTATACATTCTCAATTCCGGAATGCATGACTCTGTAACACATTCAGTTGCTTCAGTTACAAGAAGCATGAGACAAACAGATATGGGTATCTTCTTGCTACTGATCTGTTATCAAAGGTTTAATTCGACTTCAGCATAGCACTGCCGAATCAGAATAATGCGAATAGCAGAAATGGCGGATTAGGAGTGATTGTGGAACCAACTGATATGGTTGTGCTCAGCATGTGATTATTTTTCGGCAGTATTAGCAGGAGCTTGAAGAACTAATTTTTGTCATTAGTTTTCTAGACGCATGTAAACGTGAATTCACTCTTTTTTCCAGGCAAGCCGTCGAAATGATACATGGTTTAATCGATGATAGTGAATGTAACGTGGAAGAAGTAATTCAGCGAGTGAGTAGTACCCATAATACTTCCACTTCGCAAAGTGAGGAAAATACTAGTCGAAGTAATTCGGTGTTAACATTATCTAGTATTACACCTACAGCGACAATACCAGTTACTCAGAAAAAGTCTCATACCATCGGTACTGCAGTATCACATCCACCATTGGAGGTTTGCTACTTTTCTGGATTAAGCTAAAATTTTATTCCCCTAAAATTTTTTTTAATAAATCTTTTTTTCTTTTCTTTTATCTTTTTCAGATGTCGCATAATGGAGTAGCAGGCAAGAAGACTATCCCTTATAATGCTACTACGAATGTATGGGCACAGCGGGCTGCACAACGTCAAAGTCAGAAAGGCAAATAGCTCTGCTTCTTTTGGAGATTCTAACTTGATGCTATCATGATCATTCTAAATATTATATATTTCAGTAGTGAGCGCAATTGGTTCAGAAAAGAAGCAGAAAATGTCATCTGGTGCTGCAGAACAGGAAAATCCGAATCCTGATCAGGCACTACAACTCAGAACACCTGGAATAGTGTATCCTATGCAGGAGATGCCAGCTGTGGATGCGGCTGTCCTCAACATTGGGGTAAAAGTTACTCGCGGAATTATTTGTCTAATTTGGGTTTATGGTTGGCATATTTCGTTCGTTCTTGGTTAGTCGTATTTCAATTTGCTCTGGATATCTAGGATGAAACGCAGAAACGTGGGTTGAAAGAATTTTGTCGAGCGCCTGGGCATGCAAGACCAACTTCTGCATCTGCTTCAAGTCCTTCAGTTTCACCGATTGGTGCGTTTTCGTGTTAATTTTCACTATCTTCAGAGCAGGTTTTTCAGTTGAGATTTAAATGAGTATTGTGTGGTGAAGCAACAAAGGGAGAAGAGAGGATTAGACAGAGATAAAAAGCTTGCGTATTTGGTCCATTTCACATAAGCAAGTTTTTTTGCTGATGGAGTTGAGTCTAATGGTGTGCTTGAAATTTCGATGTGGATAGGGAAATAGGCATATTTATTAATGGATAAAAATTCAGATCAGGGGCAGGGTATCGTAATTCAAGGTGGACCTTTAAGGTTTGAAGTTTTCCTTAAAGGCTTAAAGTCCCCGATTCATATTGGACCTGGTAGCGCTATAGTGGCTTCTTCGATCGGTACGACCATACCAACTGCTACAATGACTGATATAAAGCCTAGAACGGAATCATTTGAAGCGTAAGTTCTCGTTTTGTTTTTTACTGTCTGGGATCATCAAAATCCACATTTGTATAAAAGCGAAAATTCATGGTGGACCTTTATGGTTTAAATTTTCCATAAAGACTTTCTTCTCTGCACTTTTTAGGCTTTCTGTGACTGGTTATTCAAGATTTGAATTTGTATAAAAAATTTTTTATTCACTAGATATTTCTTTGATGCGTAAGAAATAAGATGCTTGTATGTTTTGCAGTGGGCCGAAAATTGAATTTCCCCAAAATGTTCCAACCACTGCTCCACTACCTTCCGCATCAGGTGATCTCTTATTACTTTTGTCTCGTCATTTACACACCCTTTTGATCCAGAAAAATCGGATTTTCTTTTCATTATTAATCCGAAATGAAATTAACACGTTATACTGCATATTGTCTCATTCAAAAATTGCCTTTAGAAGGAAGAAGATTCAGTATTTTTACGCGATGTGCCATTTTTTATTATTGGTGTGATTTCTTCCAAGATTATAAATAACATTCAGATATTGCCGAAAGGAAATTACAACCACTTCTTGGTACAACTAAATCGAATTTGGGTGCACTGAAGACCAGTTCGATCGATGAAAAACTGTTTTCGGTAGAAAAGTTTGAAAATTTAATTTATCCGTTGTTCAGGTAAAATGAATCGAATGATTTGGGATTGAGAGATCATCACTGGATCATTTTAGGTGAATAATAATGCGTTTTTCCTGTTCATTTATGAAAGGTTTTCAGTCACTGGATCCCACTCGCCCAAGTATTATGCCGTCGTCAATCGCCAACATTTGGGATGATAACATTGTTGACGATAAACCTTGGGCTGTTCCTGCACCTTTAGCACCAGTGCAATTGGAAGATTTTGCGCGAAATATCAACGTGCAGCTACCGACTTCAGCAAAGCCCGCTAGAGATTACCCAAATCCCAACAGTGCGGCTGATCATGTGGTCGATTTGGCTAAAAATATCGCCAGTTTACGGACATCCGTATGTTTCGAAAAGAAAAAGTAGCTTGAAAAACAGTTCGATCTGTTCCAATGATCTATTGTGTAAAATCTTTTGTGTCGATTTTACGTTCCATAAAATAGCTTGAAATATAAAAACATTCGTGTTTGATAGTGAATATTATCAGGAAGATAGGCCAGTCGATACGACAGGTAGCGAGGCTGTGGCGCGACGCAGTTTCTTGGGTGAGAATATACCGCCCTTCGATTTGAATGTCCCTTTTTCAAATCGTGATCCTATTGATTGGGGTAATGCAGGACCTTTTCCAACAGATACATTTGCACGTTGGAGAAGTGCCCAGTTAGATTCAGCTCCAATGACGGGATCTACTCAAGAAATCGACAGCTCTTCTTGGATAGATCAAGCAAGTGTTTTGCGTTCAAGAAAAATCTCTAGATCATTCTTTTTTCATTTCGTTTTATTTTAGAATGAATACGTTTTTTATTTGATACTTGTAATTCACCTCCGAAAAGGGATTCATTCTTTCACTGTTGTTTGGTAAGTTTAAGGTAGCAGCCCGCCTAGCATCTACCCGCCAGGAACATCCACCGTTTCCACCGACCACTTCTTATGCAGTCTCGGGGAATTCAGGACATGTTACGGGTTCTTTCGGAACTGATATAGCAAACGTTAATCTTAGTCAGCAACAGTCGGCGCAGGCATGGAGTCGCATGCACTTTCAGCAGGTATTTTAACGATAATCTAGTTCTTTTAGATGGTTGTGAATTAATTGTAGTAGACGATCTAAAATTATCAACAGCAACATGTTAAGCTATCTGGCTAAGTGCGTCTTTATTAAATTTTCAAAATATGATTCAGCAGGGCAATATATCTCAGGGTTGTTCGGAGCCGGATGCAGCTCCACACTACGCTTATTGGCTTTTGCCACCTTAGTTGCGAAGCATCTCGACTATTCTACCTCTTTATGTTTTAAAGATAGGGATCATGAATGTACATCACGAAGCGCAAAATTTGCTTCCTTTATGTTTTTAATTTCCAAATACTTTGGCTTTTTTAGTTTCATTCATTCTATTAGGAGTTCCATATTGTTACAGTAATTATGTGTTCCCCATTTATTTGTTCCAAAGAGGCACATTTGATTCGAGTCTGTGAACGAAATTTGAATTTTTATAGCTTTTATTTTCGTGTGAACCCACTTCGTTAATTTTTAGGCTGCACAAGCTGCCAGTAATGAATATGAAAGTTTGACAAACCTTCTCAGTTCATATCGGCCTACAAATCCGCAGCATCAACCGGTACCTTTGCAGCAGCAACCATCCCAGCCAATTTTGCCAGTGGGAAATATTAATTACAGTGCTGCAACTACAGCTGTTGGACCGACCAGTTTTCGAATACCTGCACCACGTTCCCAGATTGCAAATACGTCAATCCCACCACCACCTTTCTTTAATTCTCAAATTCCGCCACCATCTTCCATGTCGCACCATGGTGGCATTCCGATTACTCAGTCTTCAACGTTAGTTTATTTCCGTTTCCTGTAATAATTTTCAGTTCCTGTTGGTAATCCTTGAGGATGGAAGCATCCTTTTCCAAATCATAAATACTTTATGGCTCATTAGGGAGCCTCTTGGTCAAGTCTGACGTTAGCAGCCTAGTCGTTAAATTATCCAATTGTTTAAAAGCAATTTAACTCCTCTTCGCTGATCAAAATTGCAACCTTGCTCTTTTTCTGGCTTAAATTTCTTAATAAAGCAGCGATTTATAAATTGCTCACCTCTTGTATGAGAGTGATCAAGTGTAATTTTGTGTCATGCAAAGCTGAAGTGCGACCGGTGGTTTTGAACTTAAACCTGATATAGGCAATATTACCTTAGAAGTAGTACCAAATACTTATTGCAGGAGTGCGGCTTGGTCATCAATTCACTTTGGTGGGCAAGCACAGACAAATACCGTTACTGAAAGTACGCAATTTCCACAATACCCAAGTACTACACGTGGAAATTGGAGTTACAACTGGTGAAAGAAATGACTGTTTTTTAACCATCGCATTGTTATATTGGCAGCCTGCATCATTCAGTGCTTCTCCAGTTTCAGATTTTCTCCTTTTGGTTTTTAGCACAGCATCTTTACTTTTTCCTGTTTTGCAAATTTCAATTAAAGCAAATATTTGCAATTTTAGATATTCGTGTATAAACGTTGCACTCATTGTCTGTTCGTTATTGAATTTAACTTCTACTGGTTAATCGCACTTCCACTAACTTTTTAATTTTTCTGAATTTTTATTAATTTTTGGAATTTATAGCAGAAAGAGCTGCTTTTCTTGAACGGCGTATTATTGGGTGTGAAATAATCCATCTAATGGAGTATTTCTTATCGTTTGTTAGTTCTTATTAACTATTGTGTTCTTTGATGCTGCGCTTTATTTGATATCCCTTTTGCTTTGTCCCATTCAATCTTTTGGAAATTTTTTATTAACGTTTCTAGAAATTTCCGGTATATTTTATTGACCTTTCTGGGAAACATTAAAATTTTGCTGCATATACTGATCACGTGTATATTTTGTACCTTTTTCATTAAGCCTTCTTTCAGTTCTACTTCTGCTACTGCGCTGCTGTTTTCTTTCCCATCTCGCTCTGAATTATTCTACATTGAGCGGTGGTAAGTATGATCAGCACCGTTTTTGGATTACGAAAAGTATATGAAGTTTCCATTTTTCAAGTTTTTCAGATGTCTTATCAAATTTAACTTTTTCTTTTTTTATGTGTTCTGATATATTAGATACATTGTCACATTATATTTTGAAATATGTTTCAGGCTTTTTCTTTGACATTATATTCTAATTCCCCAGAAGTTAAGTTTAGATTTTCATCTTGGCATACTGTTTTTCATTCAAATTTTTATATGTTTGTCAGTTTTCCTGTGCTGCTCATCAAATCTCACCAACACACAGAGCAAGTGTTTAGGTGATTTTGCGGTGTCTTTTTGACTTGGTAGTGAATTTCTATCGAAGAAA
>NW_018108613.1:15339-19845 GCF_000183805.2 Loa loa | reverse complement strand
ATTTACGATGAAATGGTTTTTTAGTATCTTTTTTTATTGTTTGTTTGATATGTTCTTTTTTTATTTTTTTTGGCTTTGTTAATTATTCTTGTTCCTTATGGAAAGTGGGTGTATAGTTTTTCAGATGTCTTATCAAATTTAACTTTTTCTTTTTTTATGTGTTCTGATATATTAGATACATTGTCACATTATATTTTGAAATATGTTTCAGGCTTTTTCTTTGACATTATATTCTAATTCCCCAGAAGTTAAGTTTAGATTTTCATCTTGGCATACTGTTTTTCATTCAAATTTTTATATGTTTGTCAGTTTTCCTGTGCTGCTCATCAAATCTCACCAACACACAGAGCAAGTGTTTAGGTGATTTTGCGGTGTCTTTTTTGACTTGGTAGTGAATTTCTATCGAAGAAAAGAGAAAGAAGCCATGGTTGTCAAGACCTGTTGGGGTTGAAGACCCGCGTGATAGGGGGGTAGTAATCTTGTTATTCATAATCAACTGGAGCGTGATACGATGGATGGTGATGATGATCTTCCCGGTTTTTATTCTGTGGTATACTAGATAATTTCTCCATTTTCATCCATTGATCCTGTTGAATTTTTGGAATAAAAAAATACCTTGCAAGATCTGCCCCATACTTTTTACATGTGTGTGTTTGTGTGTATTTCGTTCTCTTCCTCAATTTGATCTTGTCAGTCTTTAAATATATAAATTTTGAAATTGTGGCCTGATTCTCTCTTTCATTTATTCCAAATCAATCAGCTTTTCTATGAAAAGAATGGGAAAATCGTTGGGGGTTTGGTCTAGTCTATCATCGCTAGAACATTACGCTTGAAATCGAAAGAATATGGAGTTGAACATGAGAAAGAGCACAACATAGTACTTAGCACTGTTTTGATGACAATTTAACTTAAAAACCGTTTATCCGTTTATCCGTTTTACAAACAGGAATTGGTTGGGATTATCATTTTCTGGGTGTCTATTAATTAATTAAAAACCTAAATTCCGATTCTTAAATAGTTGAACCACTGAGATTGTAAAAGCTCTTTATCCAAAATGTGAAGTATTCATTAGTGCTCATTTAGTATTCATTAGTGCAATTCATTACTGGAAGTTGTGGCAACCTTCGTTTGCTATTTTTTTTTGCTGAAGACAAAATTGTTTGTAAAACTGAATTGGATCGGTTCCTTGTTGTGTGCTGGATCCAGTTGGGTTGGTAGGACGTTGATGCGGTGTACGTGATGCGCGCCGTGGATAACGATTGTTGGCACGATTAAAACCAATTTTCATATTTTGCAAAACGAATGAGATCTGAAAATAAATTCCAGTTTATTGAATCATTTTGAGGTAGAAAAATGGTCTGGATTTCGAATAATGGTGTAAACATATGTAAAAGGGTTTCCGTGGTTCTGGAAGTACCTGAATTAATAGAATTGTGGGGAGGTATGAAGTGCGACATATGCGCTTACCAGCATTTGCCATGTATTTGTCGTTTTGTGATCCTTGTCTCTGCCCCAAAGCGAAACGGTTTGCCTCATGCAATCACTAAATGTATCCCAATATTCTGGATTGAATCCACGACCCTGTAACATTGTATGTCGTTCTCCAAGTGCCTAAAATGAGAAATGTTGAGTGAAATAAAACTGATAATTTTGTACAAAATTGATAATTCAATAGGACATTTCTTTCTTTTTTCTCATTAAATATGTGCTTAATATCCTAAACCGGAATGATATTTATATATTTTAATCTCATCCTTAATGCTTTCGAAAGTACACACTTCAAAACTCATTAAAAAATTTTGTATCATTTATTGTCAATTTAACAAAAAAAAAAAAAAAGAAAGAAAAAAAAACAGACTCAGGATATTCCTCGATTTTTTTTTTAAATTTAAATATGGGCACAATTAATATCGAACTAGAAATAGTAGACCTGAAAATGTTGCTCTAATTTTTCCTTATAAGCAACATTTTTAACAATATAATCGAATGATTTTGTAAAAACAATAGCATGACGTCTGAAACGTGGATCATATTTTAGACGTCCTTCTGGAATTTTTTGCAAGCCAAATAAATGCTTCATTTCTGGTCGTGCAGTTAGAATGCGACCAAATAATTGAATTCCAACTTGTTCTCTTGCATTACTCTGAATTTTAGAAAAATTTCCTTTCTCTTTTTTCTTTTTTAAAGTATTTTTAAAAAAATTTGACGACAAATTTAATCTTATCATTGCAATTTTTCTTCCTTTTTTTTTTCCAACTTTCCATTAAGGGAAAAGGATTGTGATGGTGACATTTAAAAAATTTGCATGTATCTCTAACATGTACTTTTTGAGCGTTAATAAAATAAATTTCTTAATTTAATGACAGCTTCACAATTTTAAATGTAAGAATAGCAGTTTTATTTTAAAATTGAAATTTCATTCAAAGTCATTAATGATACATAAGAGAGGAAGAAAGAGAGAGAGAGAGAGCGAGAGAGGGAGTGGGAAGAGTAAATGCAGTGAATCATAAATTACCGTAATATTTTATCAAATTACAAAAAATAAATAAAAATTGAAGTAAAAACAAAATTTGCTTAAATAAACAACATAACTGTCAATATGATTTTTATTTTTTTCTCCTTTACTTGTATAATTTTTACATTTATGTGATAATAGTGGCGGAAGAAAGTGATGAATGGTATAATTCCTCTTTGCAAATGATAAATTATCCTTGAAAAATTTCATAATTAATGAGATAAGCTAAGAAGAACGAAAGGCTTAATACCTTAGTTGCTCGCTTCCAACTATTTTCAATCGTTATCCTTTGACTTTTTGACAACCATCCTTCAAATTTTGTCTCAGTTTGTTCAGTAGTAATGGACTGATTATCCACTGATAAACAATCAATATTTTGGGCTAATTCTTTGACAACAGTAGCAAATGTCGTTGAGTTATCATTTGTTAAAGGAATTCCCGATGAACCATTTGATTGTTCGACAGCATTCATTACTTTTCATAATATTTCTTTTACGTAATTTTTAAAAATTTTTTTTTCTTTTTTTTTTTTTGTTTTACAGTAATTACACTTGTCGCAAATTAATGATCTCAATACGTTATCCAAAAGTTTGGATGAAGAAATAGGTGTTGAGAAGAGTAATAAAATGCTGATAGCTTTTATCAGCTGAAGTCAGATCTGTTGAAATTTGAAATCATCATGAAGTAAAATGGAGCATAGAATACATTCGCTGCTTAAAATAATAATTTAGTTTCCTTTTATGTAAATGAAATATGTTTATGTCATAGGAGAATAAGATTAGAAAATCACAATTTATTTTCGTAAATAAAATATTTTCTGAGTTATGTTCGAAGCATGATGAATATATTTA
Organism: Loa loa; assembly: GCF_000183805.2. Lineage (NCBI taxonomy): Eukaryota > Metazoa > Nematoda > Chromadorea > Rhabditida > Onchocercidae > Loa > Loa loa. Next base: position 16,479 of record NW_018108613.1, on the reverse strand, counting down.
AAGTTTTTATCGATAATATAATTAAGGTTAATCTTGATGAGGTAAAAGAATAACAAAATGAAATAAATTAATTTATACGATTTAAAAAATCATTCGTCAAATTTCATCAATTTAAATTTCTACAACAAATCATCATTTCATAATTTCACATATCCTATTAACAATATTTTTTGAATATGTTCGATTCAGTTAATACTTAATACAAGAAATGTATCCCATATTTCATGCAATATATTGAGGATAAATTTTAACGATATAATCTATTAAATTGCAACGTTAATCTCTATTCTCTTCATTCTTCTCCTCAGAAAAAATAAATAAATAAAAATTAAGACGGTAAAAAAAAAAAAACAAGCTTGATAATTTAAGAAAATAAATGATTGCCACATAATGTTGAAGACAATTTAAAAGACAGCTTTATCCTGAATAATTTCCTTTAAATTAGATTACTATAAGAATACAATTTTATCGCAAGAATCCTCAACCAAAAATGCACCAATATAGGGTAAATACCTTTTCGTGCTTATTTACTTTAATTTCTTTAGGATGATTGTCAAAACGAAAAACGACCAACGATTAAAACAATTCAATTACCTTTTATCTACCATTTCTACAATCTTTAAAATTCATAGTTGCAGCACACATTTATCTCCTTCGCCAACAATAAATATATTATCATTTTAAATCTACAAACTATTTTTTATGAAGTATTTTCCTTCTATTTCTTTTTTTTTTATTCTTAAATAAACAAACGAAAAGGCTTAATTTAATTTGAAAAAAAAAAACTCTCGAAAAAAATTACTTTGTTAAATTTACCAAAAAAATTTCATGAATTTTTAAAAAAAAAATGTTTTTTTTCTTTTGTTTGAAATTAATATTGGTCAGAAATTTTAGTAAATTAAGAGAAAGAAATGGAAAATATATGAGCAATGAAATTTCGTAATGAAGGAAAAGTATTTTGAATGAATAAAAGAAAAAAAAAATGCATCATCATTATGCAGAAATATAAGGTTTTTAAATAAATCTCAAGAAAAAAAAAAGGGGAAAAAAAAGGGAAAACGGAACGATTAAATCCTTGCAAATAAATGTATATAATAATTAAAATGGAACACGGACATGCAAGAATTATTGTTTTTTTTT
>NW_018108613.1:0-13719 GCF_000183805.2 Loa loa | reverse complement strand
ACTTCTACTAAATATGCTATTGTTTTCTTTTACTTTTTTTTTTTTTTTTTTCTATCTACGCATAAATTTCAAGTTATATTCGGATTTTTCATAATTTTCGGAACAAACATTAAATTTAAGTGACGAAATGTTGCAACCTAAAATTTCATTTTCAAATTATGCACATAATTCAATAATTCAATAATGATGCAAATTATGTAATTCATATCATTTCGTAATGCTTTATATTTTAATCTGTAAAATTTTTCAATACAAAATTTGCACTGATTTGATTTTTTCCTTCTTCTATTTTCATCTCAATTCTATCTTTAAATGATTACAGGTATATAAATATGAACTTTTTTAATTTAACTACTGTTTCAAGGTATATAAATATTTTGTAGTATATAAATTTCTACGTCGTGCTATATAAATTTAATTATAAACATATAACTCATGGAATGATTTTATCACTTGATCCTATTTAATCATTGTTTACTAAAATTTTCCTTTTGCTTATTTCGTTCTTTCATTGGTAGCATTTCAATATAGTTATTATTACGACATATCATATCACTTTGAAGCAATAAAAACGAATATTTTCACGTTCCCTGATAGAGAAAAAAAAAATTAGCAACATTTGTTGACATTATCAATAAGATATTCTGAAACAATTATCATCTGATCCATTAAAATTCGTTGATATTCATTGACATTCGGAATGTTTCATTGCTAAATTTGAATTAGTAATATTATATTTAGCACAAAACTGAATAATTAAATGGCACAAATTATTCATTTTTGGATTGATACTATTGAATTAAAATTGAAAAAAAAAACAAACAAACATTTGGTATCGAAATGTTTGACATCTAAAAATGACTAACTACAAAAATTTAGTTACTCCAATAATAATTCAGTCAAATACCGAATAAACATTAATCGGGAAATGTCTTGGGCTAATATTTACTTGAATAAAATGCTTTATAATTTTATTGTAAATGGAATCTATGTTAGTCTAATACATCATAAAGTTTCAAATATAATGCTTTATCATTTTAGCTTTATTTATATTAGCTGATAAAATGGAATTTGTGTTAGTCTAATACATCATAAAGTTTCAAATATAATGCTTTATCATTTTAGCTTTGATAAATTAATGATAATTACATTGGGTAGAGTTATTAGTGAAACGGAAATTTTCGAGGAAAATATTTACGTCAAATTTATTTATTCATTAATAATTAGTGACCTTTTTATGAGAATTATATTAAATGAAAGATGGAATGTTTCTAAATAAACTTTTATGTCTCAGGAAAATACTAATCAAAAATTACGTATGTTTAAAAAGTAAATAAAAATAAAATATATTTAAAACAAAACGGACATAGATGTATTGTAATTAATATCATGTAAATTTTATAACAGATGAAACAAAAAAAAAAGATCAAAAAAGTGATTCAAAAATTGTGATTAATTTATCATTTATCTTTTTTGATTAAATAAAACATTTTTAGCATAATTCAATGCAAATTTTTGGATTAATTTCCAATTTTACTTGATGATTCGTTCAATACATATCAATGAAGTGGAAGAGAAGATGAAATAGAATAGATGATAATAGCACTGATATATATCTTCCTTATCAGTCCTCTTTTTATATTCAGTCGATGTGGTGGCTCAAGATTTGTGTCAAAAACTCATTTCAATCTGATGAAGCAATATGTTATCATTCGTATAGGCTCATATTTTAACTTATCATCATCAAATTTATAAATATTCTCACTCCATAATTTAAAATTTTGATAAGCTTTGAAACAAAAAGAAAATTCATACAGTACCTGAAATCATTTCTCAATTTAATTCAACATATCATAACCTACAAAAATCTTTGTAACAGTTGTATGCTTCCATTAAAAACAAATATTTTGTAATGTTTGTTAAACAAAATTTTTTTTCTTTCTTTTGGAAATTTCCGAACTTTTTAAAAATATATTAAATAATGATGGATTTTGATAAAATTTAACGTATAAAAACCAATAAATAATGTTCTCCAATTGCAAAAATTCTAGAAAAGAAAAAGAATTTGTTAAAATCCATTATGGCTAAAATAATTTGCTGTTGTTTGTCATGAAAGTCATTAATAAATGGGTCTTATTGTTTCAAATGAAAAAAAAAAAATAAGATAAAATACTTCATAATGTCTTAAGTCTGAAGTCATTCATCCATTTCTTCCTTCATTTTTTCAATTATTAATTTATTTCCTTCCTTTACTCCTTTTTTTTTCAATTCAGAACTTTTAATAAGAAATGCGCACCTGGAAAATGAATTTCTTCAGCTAATTATTTTATGCGTCATGTATATGGTATTGATGAATAATTACTATATTCTTTTCACAGAAAATACAAACTGCATCATGACATCAAATGAAAATGATTTTGGTCTGTCTTTTATAAACTTATTGGTTTTCAAAAAAAAAAATAAGGAAATTGAAATTGACTACTTTTGAAATTAAACTTGATGACTTCATTGTGATATGTTTGCTCACTAATGATAGTTGGATATTATATTACAGCATTGATCTGTATGTTTTAATTTCGATAAATAACAAAGATGCCATTGATTTCAATATTTACTCAAATCAAATGATCCAAATCTTCAGCATTCAGATTAACCAGAATTATTCGACATTTGCTATATGTAAATGTCATTTAAAAAGAATCACACATAACTTTTATTAAGGAAAAGTTGTATGAATTATGATATTTATGATAAGTACCCCAATGAATGTTACTAAAAACTGAAATTATTTTGTAATTTCAGTAACTAATCCAGTACAAAAATGATCAATAAATAACAATATTTTGTGATAAATTATCCAGCTTTTGGATTTCATGTAATCGATATGAATGAATTAATTTTGATAAAGTTAACATTACTATAAAAGTTTTTATTAGTTAAAAGATGAGAGAAGAAAAGCCTGAAAACTGATTCGGAACATCAAATATACAATGATTAGGAATCAAGTAATGAACAAGGTATATGTGCATGTATATGTATATGCATGCATATATGTGCATGTATATGTGAATGCATGCATATATGCAACAAGGTGTATATATGCGTATCGCTAATATCGCTAGTGGAAACAAAGGAACAGTAATCTCTTTTGTTGAAAGCCAGACATCTTTGTGTTTCATACGTATATCGTCTTACATTTGCGCTAATAAAGAGTACCAATGTGCGCTTTATAAAGATGCTAATTGTTGTAAACTTGAAATGATACAGGGCCATACCACTAAGGAAGCGAAGAATTTTAAGCATCAATTCATTTTACAAATATATAGAAGCTGGGTTTATTGATTGGAATATCAGGCGTAATTTGAGCTTCCTTTATTCTGCTCTTGATATCATCATTGAATTTTCTTACTGATACTGTAATTGCTACTGTATTAGCCAATTTATCATAGTAAAGATTTAATTACCCAAGTTTGAGATTCATTATTTAATTGTGACAAGCAAAGGAAATGAAAAAAAAATTGGCAAGAAGAAATAGAAGCAGAATGAACCCACTCAATTTTTATCACGATCAGAAAGAAGTCGTCGACAAATTTGGTTCCACGAAACGAAAGACAAGTTCAAAAAAGCGTGTAAGTTGTTTATTGACATAATCACGAAATGATGGAAAGTGAAGGTAATTCAAGCAGAAGTATGAAAAAGGACAGAAAGTTCGTATCATACCTTAGCAGAATGAACCTGAATAAACTCGTGTTGGAAGCTAAACTGGTCTTGGGAAAGGTAAAAAGTATTCGTGCAGAAGTACAAGAAAAAATAGGTAGTGAAAGGAAGTCAATATTCTTGAAAAGAGGAAGGGTACTCATGAATGGATATCTAAAAATAACTGAAGGAATCATTTCCAAAGTAAGTGCATTAGAAAAGGAATGGAAAGAAGCATTACAGTTTGTTAATGACAAAGGAAGGGATTATGAAATCGATTTATATAAGTCCTATTTGGACTCAAAAGAATACTTATTTAGCAGTTGTCACAAAATGTGTTACGTTCGAGTTATTTCTAATTGAAGAAATAGATCGGATGCGTCCATTATACGAGGAAGTAAATGAGGGATTAAACGTAAAATTAAGTTAAAACAAAAAACGAAGTAAAGACTTAAGAATTCATCGAGAAATTGGTGATGACAAGCAAGCATTTAGAAAATAGAGAAAGTAAAATTCGATGGAAATTCAAAATTTTTGGAATCTGTTTATAAGCCAATTTAAAGAGGCAATTGATAAAAGAAACGACATAACAGCGACAAAAAAGTTCGTGCACCTCCTTGGATGTTTGAAAGGAAAAGTGCTAGAACATATAAGTGATTTAGCTCTAAATGAAGAGAATTATACATTAGCTAAAAATATTTTGAAGGAGCAATACGGTGACAAATAAAGAAGAATAATGGAATTATACACCGCGTTGCAGAAATTGGGCAGGACAAAGTTAAGGGAACTACTGCTGGATATCCTCTCCTAATTAAAAGAATTAAGGTATAACATGGAGATAAATCAGCTGTGAACTACCATAACTGAAAAGTTGCCAGATTACCTCTTATGAAGCTTAATAAAGGAGAAATTAAGATAAGGGAGAAAAAAATAAAATAAAATAAAAAAAATTTATAAAGGCAACTTACAGAAGTTTTAGAAGTCACGAAATAAGTGCAGCAAATGGAAATCCAAAAGAATATGGGTCACGTACCGACAAGGTTGCTGAGAAAACGTGAACTGAATACATCGATGTTTAGCTCCCAGAACACAAGGCCGAAACCTAATCCCTAAGAGATGAGACGAATGACCATTTGCGCGACAGCACTCAAACCCCGCAATGAGCAAGGTTGTGCAAACCGACCGGAAGAAAGAAAAAATGGTGATCATTGGAATGAAAAATGTAAAAAGTATTCAACAGTAGCAATGAGACTAGGAAAACTGATGAGTTTAGGATTATGCAAATTATGCTTGAAGGATGTGTCACTATAGAGCAAATCACAACAATGCCCTGTGTAGCGCATCCAAAAGGACAGGAATGGAAGAATGTTCCGTCGAAGTTGAAAAGCATGAAAAGCCGGAAATAGTTGCAACAACAGGAGCAGAGGTTGAACAAACGCTAATTAATCCATATGAACGAGGAAAATCCGAAAATAAATTAGTAAGGTTTACAGGTATTGTTGATACGAAAAGTTATTCTAGCAGAGTGACAATGTTTGGAATTAGAATAATGTCTGGAACTATAAAGAATGCTTAAGCGTACACTACAGAATTGATTATTTGATAGGATAAGGCATAAGCAAATTGACACAGTCGGGGACTCACTGAAGGAGAAATGGGGAATACCAGATATATTACTAGGAATAGGAACGATTGGACAACTGGCAATTTCTAATTTAATAAAAACGGAAGAATCTGGCTGAATTGTAATGGATACAGAAACAGGTACTATTGAAGGAGGCATATCCGGAAATGAATCAAACTATAATTACAATCAGTACCTTACAGAATATCGGCGGAGTCTGAGATACAAATTAATGCAACGAATAAAGAGTGACAACTATTCAATGTCTAATTAGAAGAAAATTGGAAACTCGAGGTTATTGGAATCAAAAAGCTGATGACATATAGTCAAGACAGTGATACACTGAATGCTTTTCAAAGATCTATAACTAGTGATGAAGAAGGAAGATGTTCGTTCATAAGCTGGCCATCGAAAAATGTTGTCCAGCAAGAGGATATGGCCTAGCTCTAGGGCAGTTGAAATCCACAGAAAAGTGTAGGAAGCTCTTAGAACTTCTAGGTAATTACGATGGATATTTTAAAAAAAACCTATTCTAAAATAAAGTTATAGAAAAAGTGAAGGGAAAGAGTGAAGGACGAATACTCTACCATTCCGCATCAGGTGGTAATAAAATCGCAGAAAAACTACAACGAAATTACGGGCAGTATTTGATATATCGGTAAGAACGACGGAAGGTTTATCGTTAAACGAACATAGAGGGCCAGTCGTGTACCATCATTGATAGGGATAATATTACGTGCCAGGCAAACGTATTACGTAATAATAGTAAATGTAGAGAAAGCATTCCTACAAGTGCCTACTTGTAGGATAATCGGAATGTCACCATATTCCTGTGATTGGAAGATATCTGGTAAGGAATGATACTAGAAAACATTACTACCAGCAGATTGCCGTTTGGAACAATATCTTTCCATTTTTACTCTCATCATAAGATATCTGCTCAGCAGCGAAATCTCAGTTATATCTGGAGAAGTAGCAAGAAATATCTATATTGATAACGTAGTGGAGAGTGTGGAAGAAGGAATTAGAAAGAGGAAGCAGAAGGTTTGTTTATAAAAAACAGAAATGAATCTGAGAGGATTTTATGCGGACTTCGACATCAACGAGGAAATCGGTCAGCAAAAAAGAAACAAGATTCATTAAAAAATTGCTAGGTATCAAATGGAATAGAGAGAGGAATTTATTTCAATGGAAATGGAACATCATTGAAGAAAGTTTGCAATCAAAATCCCTCATTTTTGATCGGTTAAGACTACTATGTTCCATCATTGTATCATGGAAAGTGTTGATGCAAAATATATGGCAAAGAGGGAATAATTGGGATGACAAGTTGGAGACATAGGACAAATATCACTATGAGAAGTTGACTGAAGCAATCATAGACATACCAGAAATTATAGTACCACAATGGGTTCCAAAAGAAAATCGGGATCTCCATGTTTTCGTAGGCGCTTCGATACAAGCAGTCGAGGTGACGATATACGAAAGAACAGAAGGTAAACTACCATCTAAATTCTACTTGACCTATGGGAAATCAAGATTAGTTCTGAGGGAGAGAAGATAGTAACAAGTCTGCTACAATTCCTTAATTGAAACTGCTGGCAATAGCAACAGAAACAAGAATAGTAGAAATTTTAAGAGAAGGAATTGCGATAAAGAATAGGTAAACTATGGACTGATAGTGCTTGTGCGATGCATTGGATTAAGAAGCTTCCTGTAGGATCAAGATATATTACCAATAGAATAATTGAAATAAAAGGGGTCGAAGGTATCATGCTTCGTCCATATTAAGACAGTAGACAATCCTGCTGATCTGGATTCTCGAAGAGTGTTGCCAAAAGTACTGAAAGGTAGTTTGCTATGGTGGAATGGGCTAAGTTGGATGATACACGCGCAAGAATGAACAATGACCAAAGAAAGAAATCAACGAAGCTGGAGAAAGGATTGATATGGCATTATGATTAATAGCTTGCACGGAAATATCATCAAAAGGCGACAATCGTAGATATAGGACGATTTTTGTCACTACAGAAATCATTCCGGACCATATTATTTGTTATGAGATTTGTAGCAAAATCATCTGGAGGAGAACTGAAAAGTTTGACAGAGTTTACGGAAAATGGAGGTTTGGTTTACCTCTTCAATTACGAATAGACGAAGAAACTGATGCTGAGAATGGCTCAGTCTGAAGTATTCCAAAAATATTGAAAAATGGGGATTAGAACTTGATAGTGATGGCCCATGGGAAAGTGGACTTAGATGGTCTCAACCAAAAGTAATGATTTTCCGTGTTTTATTTGTAGGAGAAAAACTGCGGAGTTAACCGTAAAGCAATATCATGAAAGGATGTTTCATGCCTCCGCGTACTTGGGCCAAAGTCTAGCAAACATACTGGATACCTCATGGTAGAGTACATGTTAAATCCATGCTTAGAAAACTCTGTAAAGGATGTAACAGGTAGAGTTTCATACCCTTTGAGTAATCAAAGTTTCCACCTTGAAAGGATAACGGTGAGCAGACTCTTCGAGAAAACCGTTGTAGATCTATTTGGTCATATGTGGGTAAAGAGAACGGGACAGTATCAAAGTTGCTGGGTGGTTCTATTCACGTGCCTAGTCACAAAAGCCATTCACATGAAAGTCATGAAAAACATGTCTGCTAAAACTTCTTTTATGTAAGCTGTTAGCTGAAGGCGATGTCCAAATTTTATGTTATCCGATAACGTATGAACTTTGTTCTAGCTTCTAAATTAGTATAGGAGAACAACAATCAAGGACAAAGACTACTAAAGTGGGAATTCATTACCCGAGGGGCCCCGTGGCAAGGAGGTCTCTATGAAAGGATGGTTGGAGTAGTGAAAAGAACTAACTTTACGGAGGGCAGTAAGAAAGAACTTCACGGAAGAAGGGGAATTCACCACTATGATAACTGAGATTGAATTCTTGGTAAACGAAAGACCATTGATAGATTATGAAAGGGATGGATACTATTATGTCCAAGGGGTTTTTCTGTGGCCTGGCTGTAACGATGTGAAGAATTCGTTGGAATATAAGGATAATTTACATGAAAATGGCGAACTCAAAACTTCGAGTATGATACAAAACCACTTCATTTAGCAAAAATCAATCAACCCTTACCAGAATTCCCGAAGAAAGTTACAAGGCTTTTAGAGAATATGGCAAGAGGAGTATTTGAAAGAAGTAAGGAAAATAACGTGAAAACTGTATAAAATTTTTCGCAGTTGTGTACGACGTGAGCCAATCAATGACAAAGTAGCATAATTAAAAGGAAAAGGTCCTAGAAATTCATGGAAAATGGGTCAAAGGGAAAAACTGATCGAGGGAAAAGACGGACATAGTTGATCTGTTAACGTGACGATGTCGAATGGTATGCGGTCAACTCGAGCGATGCGACATCTATGCCTTCCAGATATCTCCGGCTCTGAAAACCTAGACTTTATATTTTCTCTGGCCTTCCGAATGTCGCTAATATTGGGAGTGGAAACAAAGGAACAGTAATCTCTTTTGTTGAAAGCCAGACATCTTTGTGCTTCATACGTATATCGTCTTACATTTGCGCTAATAAAGAGTACTATACCAATGTGCGCTTTATAAAGATGCTAATTGTTGTAAACTTGAAATGATACAGGGCCATACCACTAAGGAAGCGAAGGATTTTAAGCATCAATTCATTTTACAAATATATAGAAGCTGGGTTTATTGATTGGAATATCAGGCGTAATTTGAGCTTCCTTTATTCTGCTCTTGGTATCATCATTGAATTTTCTTACTGATACTGTAATTGCTACTGTATTAGCCAATTTATCATAGTAAAGATTTAATTACCCAAGTTTGAGATTCATTATTTAATTGTGACAAGCAAAGGAAATGAAAAAAAATTGGCAAGAAGAAATAGAAGCAGAATGAACCCACTCAATTTTTATCACGATCAGAAAGAAATCGTCGAAAATGCAAAACTGATGAACGACTGGTTACCATACGTGAACCATGTTTGTCTAGCATTTTGCGTCAAATTTACAAAAAACTTCCAACAAAGATAGAATTTGACGTAATTGTGACACTTATCGATTCCGAAATATTCTGAATAAAATACTGGTTGCAATCAAATTCCATCTGATAATAAATATTTTTTGCCATTTTGATGGTGACATTTTCCCGACAGCGCATTTTAAAGTAAACATATTTTAGGATGACTGGTTAATACTTTTCGAAAATCTGAAAATCAACTTTCTGAAAATGACTGATTAGCGGAGTTTTCCCTTTTTTTTTTGAGTGTTGTGACAGTAGACCGATGTAGAGCTAATTAGGCTTTTTGTAAAAAAGCAATGCTAATTAGATATAGGATCTTTCCGATCCTCATATTGGGATGAAAAGTTTAAAGTACCTTTCATCGAAAATTAATTGTTGTAAGGGTGAGGTAATAAATGAGGTGAAATTCTTTTTTTTTTTGTTTTGCTTCTTTTTTTTTTTTACTTTGACATGTGAAATTAAAAAATCTTTCAGGGAAAGTGCGGGAAGATTCAGAGAGGCGATATTAGTATGGCATGCGATAGTATCAGGTAGCATGATCACCAATATATATGGTTGTCATTAATGGGAATAAATATTTATGGTATTCCTTCAAATTGTTTCATCATTCATAAATCTTTCTAGTTAGATGTTAAAACTGATTGACTTATTCCAGAAGTTCGTGCTTTTTTTTTTCTTTTTCTTTTAAATGAATTTATGCTTCCAGTTCTTCGTAGCTTTCTGAACTTGATCGGAAATCGAATTTGATCAAAGAGTTCCAGACAAGCATGAAAACAGGTAAATGATTTGTTAATTTCGGAATTGGACATATCTATTACCTTTGAATCTGAGAGATTTTTGTTTCAACAGTTTAAAAAAAAACTTCTATTTTCAGGAAAAATGGCAATATTCAAAGATGGAATATCTGATGATGAACAGCAATCCATTTATAATTATTCGTTTGGAGTTAGTTTTCAACTATTATCATTGTTTCTTCCTAATAAAAATATGACAATTTTCATAAAATAATTCGAAACAAATGCGTCATCACCGCCATTGATTGACCTGAAATGCTTAATGGTACCTTACCTATTCTCATTTTTGTTTTCCTTCATATATCATACTTGCTATAAGTTATTTCAGTATATAAGCAAATATGAGATATGAAAATATCACTATAATGATACATAATTTTAATGCATCATTTCTTTTTTTCCTTTTTTTTTTTTTTTTGAAAGTGATAATAATCCGTAATGAATTCCTAACTATACATTTGAATATATCTTAATGGTATATGTAGTAGATAAGAAATGTTTATATCACTGATAATTATTTATCACTCTTATGGCATTTAATATAATCAAATTTAAAAAGTTCATAACTTTCCCATTGTTAATGAAACTGAAAAGATCAAAATTACAATCAATTTTTAATTGTAACAGTATATGAACAAAAAAAAAAAAAAAAAGACACGTAAATAAATGATGAAAAAAGTTAGGAATGTTTCCTAACTATATATGTTGACGTACGTGTACAATCACGTCAACAAGTGAAATTGTATGAAAAATGAAGAAGAAAGAATAGCAATGAGTGATGCATTTTTCAAATGTTTCGTTTCAAAATAACAATTCCCGCCAAAAAAAAATATGTCCTCGAATCCGATACGGATGAGAAGAGAACATCATGCATCAAAATGAAAGGAAAGAAGAATGAGACATGATAGTATCCTATCATAGGATAGGACAGGACAGGACAGGACAGGATGGGAGACGAATACGAATACGTTTGCAATGCGAAATGAATGAGCGATTGTGCTTTCTATACTGTCTCTTTGATTCTTATTTCTTTCTTTTTTTTACAAAACGAAAAAAAAAAGACATAATTTACAAAATTCATCCAAATAGGTGCTAATTGTATATCATTGTAATAAGATATTATACATTGGATAATATTGTTATAATAGGATATTATACGTGAGCGTTCGATATGCTTTAAATGGAATACTTATATATTCTTTAGATGGAATATTGTTTAGATAGTAATTAATTACATCCTTCATTGCATACTATTTACAGTTGTATTTGTTATCATTTTTAATTGATAACTTAATTTGTTGATATAACATTTGTATAATTATCGTTCACATTTTGATCATCTTTATTTATTTCCTCTTATTTTATTTGAAAATTTACAAGACGAAAAGGAAATCCATTTGTTGGGATTTCAATCGGGAAAGATCTGAATTGTGAAATATATTGAATTTGAGATATTTTATGTGATTTTGTTAGTCGTTAAACGGAAGATGCTTGTATCTGTATGGTACCATGCTTATATAATTCCCTTTACCTGTATGGTATTACGTTATAGTTCCCTTTTATTGTATATCGTAATTCATATCTTAGTTCTCCTTTCCTGCATAGTACTGTATCATAGATTCTCGTTTTGTGTATAGTACCATATCATAATTTCATTTTACTGATACAGTTAGGTGGAATCATCATCTTACACCTATAACTAGCTAAACCTTACCTTATTTTCTTTATTGTTTTCTTAATTACCTTATTATATATTATGCCAAAAGTATTTTACTTTTAGCAATTTTCGAAAACTAAATAATAGATAACTCTGTCACTTTCATGTTAACATTATTTTCCGTATGTTTCACCAATGTTTACATAATTGTGATTCTCAAAATTCCTACATATAAACGTATGTAACTGGGAAACTTGAAGATGAAGGGAATTCCACTGAGAGAAATGAAGTTCATTAATGAGAGTCAAACGATTTTATTCGAGGTATAGATCTTCCCAATTTTTATATTCTATACATTAATATCAGAAATAAGATTCATTTGAGATTCACATCTAACACCGGATACTTATTTATACAACATACATCGTGAATTTGACTATCGTGGTGAAATTTTCGTGATCTGCTTGATAAGGAGATAAAACTCCTTTCATTGGTTGAGAAGAGAATTATTTTAGCAGTATGACATGCAATGTGACGTATGAAGCGACACCATTCCGGAATAGACTTGCGCGTAGAACGTACTCATCAATACGTTGCTCACGTCAAACTCAACGAACGCAGCTAGAAATTACTGGGAATAGAAGTCTAAGTGAGCAACACGAACAACAGCAATACATGCATCAAGGATGTCATACAATTAGTGAAGAATGTACTTCAACAGGTCAATCATTCATGAGTCAAAATAACGAACAATGTGACGCAGGTGATACCGGTTCGCGTATTTTTTTGCGTGGACCGATACAACTTCGTGATTCACGTCGTAAAACAGCCGAACAGTGGCAAACCAGAAAGCATTCTCTAACAAGTGATGGGAATTCTGTGGAAGAAATACGATGCGGTCAGAAAGTTAAATTTTCACCAGCTATTGATGATCGATCATTTCTTCGAAATCTGAGGAATACCGTGCAAAATAAAGGAAGTCATCAGAATTCTACACTCAAACAACCAGATTTCACTCTAGCTCATCTTTTACCATCTCTTTTCTCATCATCTATGACTGGTCTGAAATCAAAAAGTCGCAATTTTGAATCAAATTCCGGTTCTGTTTGTCATTCCGATTCATCTTATCCGGCCAATTCTTGTACTAGACCGAAGGAATTGCATTTAAAATCTGCTGGATTATATGAAATCCGTGTAAATATACCTAAGCAAAATCAAAACCCTTTAAATAAGTCGGTAAGTTACGCATTTTGCTAAAATTGCAGCAATTTTCATCTTTCCATCATTTGTCATTTGTCACCAACAATAATGACGTGTAACAACAATAAACCTCCTTTTCATTTCAAACCTCCAAGTTAATTTGTCGTTCTCTTTTTCTTTCTTTTTTTTTTCTTTGGGGTGGAGGGGGGGGGGAAGGGTCATTTCTGAATTTATTTTGAGAATAAATTCAAAACTGATCCCAAAAAAATCTCCATATGGCAACTTACTTTTGTTACAAACAAACATCTAAACTTTTTCCAGCCTTATAAATTATTAAATAACCGTTTATCGTTTATCTTTAAAGACGAGAAAAAAGAAAAGAAAATAAAGGTAAATATATGTATAAGAATTTAAGGAATTTCATATTTTCATTTGTGTTAAATTTAATTTATTTTCATTTCAGCATGATTATATCGGTGCTGTAAGAGAAATAAATGATTGCCGCTTAGCTTTACGGAAAAAGCAAACGATTGATAAAGATATTGCTTTAAATGATGAAATAAATGATCACCAACGGATTGTTTCATTTTGCAATTCACAGGTTTGTAAATTACTTTGTTTAAAATTTACACAAAAGAAAAAAAAAAGAGGAGAGGGAAACAGAGAAAGAGAGAGAGAGAGGGAGAGAGAAGAAAAAAA
>NW_018108612.1:47898-49673 GCF_000183805.2 Loa loa | reverse complement strand
TTAATAATAATAATAATAATAATAATAATAATAATAATAATAATAATAATAAATAATAATAATAAATTTATGAAAAATATGTTACCGAATGAAGGGAAAAAGAAAAATATTAATGAATAAGATTCATAATTAGTAATAATAATAATAATAAATTTATGAATGATTAATACTAGAAAGACATAAATAAAAAATCAAAAAAAAGAATGAAATTTTCGTATTTTCCACATTTTCATCATCTATTGTAAATTCTTTTTTTTTAATTTTAGTTACGATTTTAAATTATTTGTTGAAATAAAATTATCGGAGAATTTCAAATGATTTTGTCATAAAATACATTGAAAATTAAATTTTAACATTATCATCAAACCATAAAATAGACCGTAAAATATTGAAGCTTTCATGTTTATTTGTGCATAATAATATCACCAATTATTCGATTTCCAATTTTTTTTCCTTTTTTTTGCATTTGCTGATAACACAAAAGTTGAACGTAATGTGAGCTCTTAAAGTTTTGATTTTTCAAAAAATTGAAATGTAAAATTTGGCGATTAAATTGACAGATAATTTAATGCAAAAATTCAAAATTTGTAATTTTTGTTCTATCAATATTATGAAATTAAATATTTTTTCACATTAATTACTATAAAATATAATTAGGATAGCTTTCATTTCTATCATTTAAATGATAATTTTTGCAATATTTTGCCTTTTTGAGAAATTTTTTTTTTTTTGAATATTATGTTTAATAAAATATTTCAAAAATAAACGGAATAAAAAAAGCGTAAAAAGTGAACAAATTATTTCGAAAATAATTAAATTTAAAATTACAAATATTAAATTAAAATAAGTGAACAAATTATTTTGAAAATAATTAAATTTGAAATTACAAATTAAAAAAAGTGAACAAATTATTTCGAAAATAATTAAATTTAAAATTGCAAGTATTTAATTAAAATAAATTTGATTATTTGTTCGTTTTTTCCTTTTTTTTATTATCATATTCATGATCATTTTATGTACTTTTATATTTCGTCTTGTCCAGTTTTTTCTTTTTTTCCTTTTTTTTTCTTTTTTAAATTATATTTTTAATTGATGCATTAAAACAATAAAATTAAAAGGAAGAAAAAGATTGTTAAAAATTTTTCGTACCAAAATAGAAAAGAATGGAGAGGCAAAAAAAAAAATTTCAGTTATACCGGAAAAAGAATTTTATTTCAGTTATACCGGATTCTTCCGATTTTTATTCTTTCGCCATTCCTTTTCATTAGTTCACATTTTCCAAATGCTTATTTACTGTTAATTCACTTTTTAGTTTATTAATCATTTTTCTTACTGTAATAGATAGATCGATCAATCGATCGATTATTCGATTTTTTTTAGCTCAAAAAGAACAGAATATCAGTTCAATTTATCGATCGATCTATCTAATACATCAATCAATCAATCAATCAATTGATCGATCTATATCTACTCATCTATCTAATACATCAATCAATCAATCAATCAATTGATCGATCTATATCTATTACAAAAAATAATACTATCCGTAAGACTATACATTCTTTTTTTTTTTTATTGATAAATATACTTATGAATTATTCAACGATTGTATATGAATTGCAGTCTTATGATTTTCACGTCTAATTTTTTTCTTTTTTTACACCGCGGAATATGAATGAAGCAATCAATAAAATGAATTTTGGGGAAAATAAGATAGATGAGATGAATGAATGAATGGAAAAGATAGTTTATATGTGATGAAACTGGAGAAAAAA
>NW_018108612.1:46179-47189 GCF_000183805.2 Loa loa | reverse complement strand
CTTTCTTCTCTCTCTCTCTCTCCTCCCTCCTCTCTCTCTCTCTCTCTCTCTCTCTCTCTCTTATTTTTCATGAATACGAATTTACCAGTTGTATTATACAAATTTGAATAGTGCTATATCAATATGCTGATCATTCTTAAAGATGGTGCAATGTGGTATAGAATTTATAAAAAAAAAAAAAATTGCTCTTCGTATATGTCTGTCTGGCGATCTGTCCGTTTGTCTCTACCTGTCTGTCGGTCTGTCTGTGTCTGTCTATGGGTGTCAATGTCTACGTCTAATTGTACATGTTTGGATGGTAATGTTTTTTTTTTCTTTTTCTTTTTTTTTACAGACAAACTTTCAATTATAAAACTGACATTAACGAGGATAGAAGGAAAAAAAAACAAAAGAAAATGCAATAGAGAGAGGGAGCGAGAGAAAGGGAGAGGCAGAGAGAGAAATGTGACAAAATTGTCATACGACTAATTGTTGCATTGAAAATTGAAAATAAATTTTAATTCAATTTAATTTTTTTTTTTGATTAAAATATAATATGAAATTAATGTCACATTATTATATATTTCAATCAAAGTGATTAAGTCATTTTTAAAAGTTCAAATTAATGATTGAAGAAAGAATGTTATTGTTTGTTAATTTGTAAATAAATGAATAATTACACAGCAAATTGTTTGTTTAGAAAATTTCATACACTTTAAGATTAGCCGATTTATACTGAAGTACCACTTGAAGAAAAAAAAAAGTTTTCGAAGTTCAAATGCTAATGTTACAAGAAATGTGCATACCCAGACATAAATACAGATACGTACAGACATAGACACATACACACACACACACACACACACACACACACACACACATACATAGCATATGTCTTTGTATGTATTTATACCAGATTGCTTCATCATTACAAATTTAACTTAATTCCGGATTATTTGGTGATTGATGATTTATAATTCAAATTTACTTGAAATAATTAATAACTAATAATAATAATAACAATAATAATA
>NW_018108612.1:38620-45528 GCF_000183805.2 Loa loa | reverse complement strand
AATAATAATAATAATAATAATAATAATAATAATAATAATAATAATAATAATAATAATAATAATAATAATAATAATAATAATAATAATAATAATAATAAAATAATAATAATAATAATAATAATAATAATAATAATAATAATAATAATAATAATAATAATAATAATAATAATAATAATAATAATAATAATAATAATAATAATAATGATAATAATAATACTGAGAATAATGATAATAATGGTAACAACAGCATAACTCAAAGGAAAAATTGCTAGCAATTTTAAAGAATTACGATTAAATTTCATTTTAAACAAAAATCTTTAATGATAAAGAAGTATTCTCTTTCCTTTTTTCTTTTTCTTTTTTTTTTACATACAACAAAACTATTATAGAATTTCATACAAATAAAAGTAAGTGAAAGAGAAGAATTAAACTTTGCAATTGAAATTTTTAATGAATTATCAATGGTTTAAAAGGAATAAAACAAGAAAAGATTTCTTTAGTTTTTTTTTTTTGTTAAATAAAATAGAAAAAAAAAAGATGTGAAGTGAACAGATATTTCAAATAAATAGTTTATATATACTGTGACAAAATTTTAGAATGATTTATAATCTTCGAACTTTTTTTTTCCCATTCAATTTCTCAATTGTTATAAAATAATTTTTGTTCATTTGTTTTAACATTTCGAGTTTTAGCTTATAATAATCTAATTTAAATATCAATTAATATACCATACTGTTTTTGTTTCTGCCTTACACAGTTTAAAATTATTCAATATTTCTTAATAAAAATAACATAATTCTTTGAATTTTAATTGCTATTAATTTATGCATTATTAAATTTAATTACGAATGTAATAAACTCCTTTTATTCACGTTTCCGTTTACTTTTATTTTTTTCCTTTTTTTTTTGCACCTTTCATTTTTACATTCATTTTCAATTTAAATAAATCCAGAAAAAAAGAAAAAAAAACGAGACAAACTTTTTTTTCTTTCCATTTCATAAATACATTTATATACAACTACCTTTCTCTTTCTCCATCTCTCTCTCTCTCTCTCTCCTCCCCCACTTCTTTTGAATAAAAAGCAAAAAAAAAAAAAGTTTAAAATGTGTTTGGATAACGATTTCAATAGTATAGAAATGCATTACTCATCAAAATGGCGCAAAATGAATGAAACATATAAATCAAATATTCGTCACTTATATCGTACAATTTGTTAACAGAATGAAAAGAAACTATGATGATGATAATGATACTGATGATGATGATGATGATGATATTGATAGCAATGACCATGAATAATGATGATAATGATCGATTGACAATTTATAAGTATTTGAAATGGAATATATATTAAAAATTTTTTTTTCAAAATTTTTTAAATGATGACATTTTTATAAATGGTCAGAAAAAAGAATATATTTGTAAATTTTTTATTTTTTATTTTTTTAAGAACGAAAGGAAAATAAAATGTCAACGTTTTTTTTTGCATATTTTTAAGAATTATTATTGAAAATATTTTTTTTTGATTTGTTATTCAAATTATGCATAAATGCTTATTGCTAATTGTCCTTCAAATGAATTCTTAATATTGAAATCAATGAACGAAAAATAGATTTTATTTTTAAAATTTCCAAAAGGTATATTCATAAATTTTATTTCTATTTTTTCTTTTCTTTTTTTTTTATAAATTAAATCAAAAAAGTCAGTTACTGCCAGTGGCAAATGATAAATGATAATTGACAATCACTCATTTAAACCAGATCGAAAAAAAAAAAATGAATAAAATAAATTAGGAATGGTAAGAATAACTGATAATTAGCAGTCATTATTTTGAATTTTGTGAACGAAATAGCATTAGTATTTTACAAAAAAAAAAGAAAAAAATCTAAGGAAGTAATTTTTTTTTTTTGAATAATATTTATGGTAAGTGATAATTGGTAGTTATTAATTTCATACTGTATGGAGGAAATAATTAACAATAGTAATGATGATTCAATAAAAATTAATTTTTTTTTTGCATATTTGTAAAAAAGAAAAAAAATATTTAAATAATTAATACAATAGGGCATTTATTTTGTTAGTAAATGTTAAGTTTAATCATCTTGTCATATTGTTCAATTTAGAATTTTGACAAAAATTATAATGTTTAGTAATCGATCTTTAATCTCTTGTTTTTTTTTTTGCAAATTTTGAATTTGACAAATTCGAATAATTCAAATCACTGGATTAATCCAAATACGAATAAAACAAGTTTTCTCATAAAAACTTTTTTTTTTGCCGATGAAACTTTCATTTTTATTTGATCATTTTTAATGATAATGTTAGCATTATTACCAATAAATAGCAAAATAATAGATTCATTGATTATTATTAATCATAGCATTCCGGAATTAAGAGATCAGATAATTTTCCTAAATATTAACAAATTTATGATGTAAAATAACAACAAATAAAATTGAAGTATAGAAAATTTTTCCGGATATCAAAAGGATGTTTTTCCGGATGTACTTTTTAAGAGATTAGTTAATTTTGTCTAAATATTAACAAATTTATCGTATAAAATAACAGCAAATAAATCGAAATATAGGAAGCTTTTTCGGAATATCAATATATTTTTCCGGTTGCACTAATTTTTAAGCAAAAATTTCCTATTAGAAGGATCTTTTGTTTTTTTTTCCTTTTTCACTCTTTGCATAAAAGTATATCAGAAATTAAAAAATTCATTTAACCGGATAAATATTTCGAACTTAGCCAACCTATAAATGCATTTAGAGCCTGATTAAACTTTTTTTTCCTTTTATCATTGTTTCAAATGTGTTTAACCTAATAAAACAAAAATTTTCAGTGATATATAATAGAAATGGAATTAAATTATGCAACAAATAATGGTTAGAAAATATAAATTCGAAAAACAATAATTAAAATGATAGTAACAAATAATTAATTATCTATAGATAGTATGCTTTTGTTGCTATTACTGTCAACATTTGATGGATAAATTCAAATTTTATTAGTTTATTAAAAAAAAGAAATTGAAAAATTAAGCCAAATACTATTGTGAAAGTTAAAATTCATTATTGTTTATTAATTATAAAGCTTAACTAATTTATTATCGAATAATTATTCGTTGGAATTCCAAGCAAGAATTGTAATAAAAAAATAAAATAAGTTTATTGAAGTGTTGTGAAATTTGATGAAAAATTTGGAGTATTATAAATTTCAAAATTAATTTTGTAAGAAAAAAGACGCAAATATTGTATTTAGGAATAATTTTTAAACAATAATTTATTGAAAATTTGTGAAATATTAAAATTTGCTTTATGAAAGAAGCAAAAAATTTATTTTTCCTTTTCAATTGAAACTTTCAATGGAAAATTCCATATCAGATAAACTGAGCTATCACGTAACGTATTATACGTATAATACGTAACGTAATGTAAAAAATATCTTCCGCATGTAAAATTCCATATCAAATAAATTGAGCTATCACGTGACGTATTATACGTATAATACGTAACATAATGTAAAATAGCGTGACATAACGTTTAGTATCTTCCGCATTTCTCTAGGAATTAATGGTTGGATATGATTAGAGATATAATTAAAACAATCGATTTGCATCAACAAATGTATGAATAAAAATACGTCAAATAGAATCATTCGTAAGTAAGCCATCATTTCTTATCACTAATATCAAATATTGAAATTAATACAATGGGATTGTGTACGTACGTGATAAACGTGATAAACACGTGAAACAGAATTGCTCATCAAATAGTTTGCCATAAACAACAAGCTAACACTTTTACAAATAATTCCAAAATTAAATATTGCATAAATTAAATACTATTGCAGTATTTATTAATCTTAGCTTTATATTAATTAAAAAGTAAAAAATAATAATTAAAGTTTGCAAATTATTTTATGTATTATTGATAAAAATGTTTGGTAAAATTAGGAAGAAAAAATTGTTAAATTGTTTAAAAAATAAACGAAACAATAAAATGGTTCAATTTTATAAAAAGTCACAACAGATCTTTTCATTTTAATAATTATCAACATATTTGGTTGTGGTTGGATGCACTTATGGATGGGTACATAGAACAGGTATGTAAAAACCGGTAATAATTACCTGTGTGAAATAAATGGAACAACAACTTATGTGAATCAGTGAATGTTACCAAGAATTTGGCACTACCCACTTTTGACAATTGTAAATTTAGTAATTATAAAATGGTCATTATGAAATTGAAAAATTTCAGATCGAAAAATTCTTAAATCCTAAAATCTTAAAATTTTAAAATTATGAATTTACAATATTACATTTGATTGTATATTATGAGCAATTAAAATGAGCATCCCAAAAATATGATGAACATTAACCATATCAAATATTATCATTTTATCATTTAACTTTTGAATGAAATAAATTTTAGCTTTATTTAAAATGTTTAATTAATGATAATAAAATTTTCAACTACTCATATATGATCATCTAAATATGGTGAAAAATTATCATCTCAAGTATTAGTCCAATCATTTGATGACAACAGTTTCATCGTAAAGAAATATATGTGACAGAAGAAGAAATATGCAAAT
Organism: Loa loa; assembly: GCF_000183805.2. Taxonomy (NCBI): domain Eukaryota; kingdom Metazoa; phylum Nematoda; class Chromadorea; order Rhabditida; family Onchocercidae; genus Loa; species Loa loa. The sequence continues at coordinate 40,928 of NW_018108612.1, read as the reverse complement.
TTGATTATACATCTTATAATCTAGCAGTTAATTACTTTTTTTATCTACTCACCTATGATCAAAAGATATTTCGAAAATTATCACTGATCTCGATCAATCAATACATATTTATTCCTTCATAGTCATTCGCCAAAATTTTTTCTGGCTATTAATTGAAAGAAGTTAAAATTGTTAAAATCAGTTATCAATTACGAACTATTGAGTAAATGTATTTTGGAAGAGAGGTGTACTAAAATCAGCCATCAATTATAAGTTATTGAGTAAATGTATTTCGAATGAGAGAAAAGGCAAGAAAAAAGCATTGTGGTCTAAAAACTGTTATTACTAATAAATTCATAATCCATGAATGATAGAATTCGAAAAACTTTAATTAGAAATTGTTATTGGACGAGTAATCTAACCCAAATTGAAAGTAATACTAAACAGATTTAAATAATACCAAACAACTAAGATTCAATGAATGTCAAATAAGCACTTTGTTATTAAACCAGTAATGTGATTCAAATTTGAAACAAATACCAGACAAATTTACCAAATTAAAAATGCTAAACAAATAAGATTCAATGAATGCCAAATAACCATCAATTAAGAATTTTTATCAAAACAAAAAAATGCCGAACAAGTTTACTAAACAAAAAAAAAAAACAAAAGAATACTAAACAAGTTTACCAAACCAAAAATTCGAAAAAGTGTCAAATAACCATTAATTATTTATTAAACGAATAATCTAACCCAAATTTGAAAAGAGTATTAGACAATTTTACCAAGCAAAAAAGTACCAAACAAATTTACCAAACATGTTTACCAAAATTAAAAATGCCAAATAAATACGAATCAAAGAATGCCAAATAACTACTAATTAAGAATTTTTATTCGAATGAAAAAAAAAAGAAATTACCAAACAAATTTGTTAAGCTAAAAAAAAAAATACTAAACAATAAGATTGAAAAAATGTCAAACAACGAGTAAAAGTTAAAAAAAAAAAAAAAACAAAGAATTTTTGCTCATTTCGATTAAAATGAAATATTTTTTTTCATTGAACATTTTTAAGAAAAAAAAAAAAAATTGCTAAAACTTGTTTATTGGTTGATGATTTATTTCAATTCTTTTAATGATACAATCTTAAAAATATTAATTTGAATTGTTATTAAATGAGTAATGAATGTTAAAGAAGTAAATGTCTAAAAAAACAAAAAGTGAAGTCGAAAAAAAATTGTCACCTTTCATGCATTTAATCAAAAAAAAATGCATGTGATGCAAATCCGGTTGAAAGAAAAAAAAGGAAAAAACTATCTGTTCCTGAATTTATCCGGAAAAAAAGAAATACTAAAAGAATTTTTTAATGAATAATTTTATATGCAATTGGTTAAAATGAAGTAATCCGGGAAATTTATCAAACAAGTAAATTAGTAAATTTGTTTATTGATTGATTCATTTAAAGCATATTATATCTTACATGCATTTAATAATCAAACAAATTGCAAATTCATTCCGGCAAATTCATTCCGGTGTATGCAATTCATTCCGGTTAAGGTAAAAAAAAACGACTTTCCCTTCCGAATTTTTACTTATCTTAAGTTCAAAGGTTAATGAATATAAAAAGAGGAAAAAGGAAAAGCGAAAATAAAAGAATCTATTTTGTATATGGAATTTGCATAAATGAATGAAATAAGCTTTTGGATATGAATTTTGTGGAGGAAAACGAAAAAACATTTTGAAAACAAATTTATGAATTCAAAATTATTCTTTAATCTTTGAGCTAAGCATAACTAATATTATACTATAAAATAAATTAGATTTAAAAAAAAAAAATGTGAATAAAAGAATTTGAAGTATACATTTTATTCGAGAAAATTAAAATGGAACAAATTAGCATCATTGGTAAAGATGAAAATATACTATAAAATTAAATATAAATTTTTTTTCTAATCGATAAATTTATATTGCAAATTGGACAAATTTTTTTTGTGATTTTCGAATTTACATTTATTTCTTATGTGAAAAAATTTTTATATATTACAAAAATTCATTTTTCGTGAATTAAAATCTATTATATACTTCGAGGATTATTTTAATAATTTCAACAGTTCCAAAAAGAGAAATCATTTACCGAATAATCTGAAATCTTATTTACGACGACAACAGGTTGTGGACATCGGATACTAACGCGGATGATTAAGAATGTAATGGTCAAGCCAGTTGGAGTGGATGGCAATTAAACTGTTACACTAATTTCTATCTATTTAATAATTATCTAAAAAAAAAAAAAAAAATTAAAATTTAAAATTGATAGTTAATTTTTGATCAG
>NW_018108612.1:33242-38155 GCF_000183805.2 Loa loa | reverse complement strand
AAAAATTTAGTGGGAAAGTAATAAATGTTAATTGGAAATTAAATAATTATAAAAGGTCTAGTGAAAAAGTAATAAATGCTAATTGAAAAATAAATAAATATGAAAGATTTAATGAAAAAGCAATAAATGCTAATTGAATAATAAATAATTAGGAAAAATTTAGCGGAAAACTAATAAATGCTAATTGGAAATTAAATAATTATGAAAGATTTAGTGAAAAAGTAATAAGTGCTAATTGAATAATAAACAATTATGAAAAATTTAGTGGAAAAGTAATAAATGCCAATTGGAAATTAAATAATTATGAAAGATTTAGTGAAAAGTAATAAATGCTAATTAATATATGATAAGCGATAAAGTATGCAGTAATAAGGCAACAAAGAGATTAAAACATTTTGAATCAGTCAATTTGGTAAATCTCGATGAAATCTCATGTGAAAATTAGCATAAATAAAAATTATTTTTCACTTTTTTATCTTCTAAACTTCTCATACAATGCAATCACCTTAATTGTCTATGCATACTTAATTACCTATTTAAAAAAAAAAAAAAGAGGAATTATCTATTTCAAAAAATCTACAAATTTAATAAATTAAATTTTTATTGATTTTTCACTTCCATATTTAATTCAATCACTTTTTTTCTTTTGTTTTTCTCAAATAAATGCTAATGAAATGTTTTTTTTCAATTATTTTCATTCAATAATAAATTTGCAAAAATTAGATCATTTAATTTAGTGATTTAATTAATTTATGATAATAAATTATTCAATGATACAAATAATGCCATTTTATTTCGATATTCTTTTGATGATGAAAATGATTTCGATTGCATATTTGATGTTTAGAATTAGAATTTTTTGTGGGCGACCCAAATGTCCGATAATTTTAATTTGAGCAAAATAGGAAGAACATTGCGCCATTCCACATTGCGCCGGCAATTTTCTTTTCTTCAATTTTTTCTTTTTTTTTTTAATTTTATTTTTTCATTGCTTCATATTTCTATCTAATACTTTCGCCCAAATTTTTTTTTTCTTATTCTTTTAATATGATAAATTTAAAAAAAAAAAAAAATTGTCATAAAATAATGCTAACAAAAATTTTCGAGGAATTTTTTTTTTTTCTGTCACATCATTGATTGTCATCTTTTTTCGCGCATTAAAATAATATCGATCGTTAGTTATTTAATGTGATGAATATTATCACTATTATCATTGATTACTTACTAACTTTTCATTGCATGCAATGTTAGCAAATGATTGTTTTTTTTGCTTATCAGTATGATTTTGTGTATAAAATTATTAAAATTAATAATTATTATTAATTATTAAAATTGATATTTATAAAACTATTAAAATTGATATTTATATAACTTTTCAAAATAACCACTTTTATCATGATTATTAGCCAATCATTATTATGCATTCGTATGGTGATAAAAAATGATGATTTATATAATTTTAAAAAGGAAAATATAATGTTAAGATTATCAGTGTTAAGATTAAAAATACAGTGTTTAGGGTATCAGATAAACAATGTAATGTATTCATAGAGTAATAATAATGATAATTTATATAACTTTTAAAAGGAATAGTAATGTTATCATAATTATTATCATTGTTACAATATATCTGTAAAGTTGATAAAAATATGATTTTTTTCTGCTATTCCAATAATCATTTATTAATTTTTACAAGCTATTATAATTCTATTACTAATTAAAAATTACTACTCTTTTAATCCTCTAAAATGCATTTTTGATGACAAAAGTATGCAATGTCATAAAGTATCAAAAAATTTAGGAATTATGAAAAGACAAAAAAAAAAATTCATTATTAAAATAAATCAAAATGTCATGAGGACCAAAAAAAAAAAAAAAAAATAAAAGTAACCACTTCAATAAAAAAAAAAAAAATTATTGCCTGAATGATATAATTTCGTTTTCATTATCAAATGATAATCAATATCCGATTGTTAAATAGAACACATAAATTATCATATCATTATCATTGTTATCAATAATAGCAGTATTTTGTTAACAAAATTTTCATCATTTTATATTTCAGATATGTAATCACTTTTTCGTTTTTTTTTTTTTCCAACTCTTTGAACACATTTGTATGCAAATTATATTCGTTGAATTATGGTGTCAATCGGATTTAAATTTAAAAAAAAAAAAGAAAAGAAAAGAAGGAAAAAGAGAGAAATCATTGGTAGTATATGTTACTCAAAGAGTTTGATGAAAATTTTCATCATTTGACTTTGTCATAGCAGAAGAAAAAGAAGAGGACGAAGAAAAAGAAGGGGTCATCTCATCCAATTGACCTTGATGACAGCGAAAATAACGACCAAATATAACAACTATCACCGTTTTATTATTTTCAAGGTTTATATGCATTGGATGGTTAGAAATTTAACATTCATTTTATTGTTACACTCAAATAGTTAAGAAATAACTATTCATATGGTTTGTAATTTCATTATTTTTATCAAATTTCAAAAATTAAAATAAGTTTTTGCAAATTTGATAAATGACCATAATTGTTAAAAGATTTTAAAAATGATCTTTCAGTTTTTAAAACAATCTTAAAACAATTCATGATTTGTTAAAAATGATCGTAAGATGATCGTTGTTATAAAATAATCTTAAATATAAAATGATTTTAAATTTTTAAAATTAATTCTGAATTGTTACCTGTTTTTTGTTGGCTCAAAATATAACATTTTGATAGTACAATCAAATGATAAATTTATTTTAACACGAAAGAAAACAAAAAAGTTCTATCAATTTTTTTTTCTTTGGAATAATAAATAAATTCAAGCCTTCCTGTAAATCATTTTATCACTTCCGGTTTCTCCGGAAACATTATAATGCAAAATGAGAAATTCCTAAAATGAAACTTTCATTTGATCCGGAAAAATTTGGCCAAAGTCTTAAATCATTGTTTGATTAAATCAAATTTCCAGGAAAAAAAATCGAGTTTTTTCCTTTTTCCTGACTTTATTCCTGATAATACAAATGCTTTAATTTCTGATAATACAAATTTAAAAACAGTTAATAGTGTTATATCACTCATAATCTAATTGATATGTAATTATCTAATTAATACCTAATTATCACTTTTTACACAACAAGATTGTTTATGATAAAGAAAAGAAAATTGATAAAAGCAGCAGGATAACGATAATGATAATATTCCTTTGACAAATTTTCTTCCACGTTCCAAATTACATAAATAATTAATTAATTTTAATAATTTAGCAATTATTCGCTTATGTTAATTTATTATTTTAAAATGATTTAATTTCATCATAAAGAATGTGTTTTTTTTTAAAAAAAAATTAATTCATTTTTTTTCCTCAGCACAAAAAAAAATCGAAACCATTAAACGAATAATAATTGAAAATATTCTTTCGACAAATTTTCCTCTTTCCAAATTACATAAATAATTAATTAATTATAATAATAGCACATATCATTATCAGATATCATTATCAATAACAAATTAGGCACGTTTTGCATTTCCATCTTTTCTTTTTCATTTCATTGCAAATTTTTTTTTTTTTAATTAGAATAAAACTGTTCAATGAAATGTTATTACTGTTGTTGTTACTGTTATTGTTGCTACTGTTGCCATTGTTACTGCTATTGCTGCTATTGCTACTGTTATTGTTGCTGCTATTGTCAATGTTCTGTTGCTGTTGTTGTTGTTGTTGTTGTTGTTGTTATTGTTGTTGTTGCTACTAGCAGGTGCTGCTTATTGTTACTGTTGTTGGTCTTGGCTATGCTATTGCCATTATTATTATTGCTACTGTTCTTGTTATTGCTATTTGTTTTTGCTACTACTATTACTACTACTACTACTACTACTATTGTTGTTGATATTGTTGTTACTGTTATTATTGTTGTTGTTGTTGTTGCTGTTGTTGTTACTGCCACTGTTATTGTTGCACTTGCTGGTATTGTTTGTAGTAAATAATTTTTACATTGTATTTATCAGATACTGAAATTATTCCTCCCTTATTTTTTATCAATTCATTCAACCATTTCATTCAATCAAACTATTCGATATTTCGGATGAAAAAAAAAAAAAAAAGGAAATGGATTATTTGTTTGTTCATTTTTGTGTTACGAGAACAAAACCATCCAAATCATTTAAATACAATTTCTTTTTCCTGTCATCATCATTTTGTCCCGTTTACTTGTTATTGTTTAAATTTTCTTTTCTTTTCTTTTCTTCTTTTTTTCTCTTTTCTCTTCATGAACGAAATTATTTTCTTTTTCTTTTTTTCTTCTTTTCTTTGAATTATTTCATTATTGTTACTGAAATTTTAGCAATTTAATCATTTCGAAAATTTTTTAAATAAATGAGAAATATAATTCAAAATAATGATGTAGTAAGAGTGCTTTCATCGAAATTTCTTTTTTTTTTCCATTTTAATAGTTTCTGTTTTAGTTTTATTTTTTTTTTCCTCTCTTTCTTTCCTTCATTTTATCATCATTTTTGTTCCATCTATACATCACTATCATAATTGTCAACATTTTTTTTTTTTGTCCCAAATATATTTTAAGCCAAGAAAATAAATAGCCAAATATGATAGAAGCTGAAAAAAAAAAAAAGGCTAACCATAATTGATATAGGTTTAATAGGATGATTGTCAGATTTGCCCATTTCATGATGGAAACATGATATCACTATTATCACTACTGATATCACTATTATCATTATTGATAATAGAAAGAATGAATTCATTTAACCTTGTTGTAGTACTATTGCATTTTCTACATTCCGTTGCGGTATCTGTCTAATTGAGTGGGAGGAGGAGGAGGAGGAGGAGGGGAGAAAGAGGAGGAGACGCATTAGATATGAAAAGGGAGGATGGTATAAAACAAAGTAATCAATTCCACCATCA
>NW_018108612.1:29710-32849 GCF_000183805.2 Loa loa | reverse complement strand
TCATTTAACTGACAAAAGTAATACAAAGGGAAGAAGAGGAGGAGGAAGAGGAGGAGAAGGAGGAGGAGGAGGATGAGGAGGAGGTGAATGATAAGTATGAGAAGATAGTGTAGGTTGATTTGGAGGACAATCCAATCATGTCCAACATTCCTTCCCCCGCAACTCTATCATTCATCCTTTTTCCCCCGCTTTCCGTTTACAAGGTTCTCCTACTTTTTTCTTCTTCCCCCCTCCCACCCGCCACTATATCATGTTAATCGTTTCCATAAATATCTTATCTCTTATCTTATTTTTTTTTTTGGTACCATTAGATAAGAGAAGATTAAAAATATTGAAATAGTACCATTATTTTACTCATTGTTATCGTTTTCTTTTATGATATTTCTCAATTATTCAATTTTTTTTTTTTATTCTTTGCATATCATCTTATCTCTTATCACTTTTTTTTTTTGCTTAATTCTTCATCTTATCATTTTGACATAATTGATTTTACATAAGGTTAACTTAACTTTAATTAATCCAATTAATACGAGAAGGAAAAAAGAAAACAAGAAATAGACAAAAACTAGCACAATTATTTGTTTAAATTTTTTTTATTATCTTGTTTATGACATTTACTAAAGTTTAAAATTCAACATAACTTTTCCATCGATCATTTAATTTATGGTTAAACTTAGATTTGCACTGATAATTAATTGTAAATTTTTATTTATCATTTAATTTTATTGTCAAATTTATAGGATGAAATTTGGTTTCATTAAAATTTAATTTTGTTTTCTTTCCTTTTTCTTTTGTTTTATTAATTGAAAAATAGGAGAAAGAAAAAAAGTAAAAAAATTTTAGCTGTAAAATTCAAACTTTTGCTATCATTTTTTAATAATTTTTTTTTTGTAAATAATATTTATTTGATTTAATTGTTATCTGATAAATCATAACATTCATAAAAATTGATTAATCTTAAGATTTTTAAAATTAAATTTTGATAATTTCAATGATATAGCTAATGATAATAAATGTAAATATTCGAAATTTTTTTTTTTTAAACAAATTTGGAATCGTTGACAAATTTCATTGACATAAATTTATTATCAGTAACATCAATTGTTAATGGATCGTTATCAATGAATGATGCAAATTAAATTTTCATTAATTAACATTTATCATACGAAATGATCAAATACTGTTAATTCATATCATCATTATTCTACCATTTTTTTTTTTCTATTTTCGTTATTACTCAAAAAATTTCTCACATTTTAATCTGTTCATTTGAATTTTTCATCATCATTGTTATCATTACTAATATCATCATCAATTATTATCATCGTCATCATCATAATTACCGTTTTAATTATCATCATTATCATTTTTCTCCTTCTCCTCATGCCAACTAACATATAAATTTGCCTGTATCGTTGATATTATTTATTCGTTTGATACAATAAAATTAGCTAAAATTTTTTTTGTTTAAAAGAATTTTCGATCCTTTCTTTTTCCTTTTCCTTTCTCCCTCTCTTAATCCTCTCCCTCTTCCTTCTCCCTCTTCCACCTCCTCCTCCTCTTCCTCCTGTTCCTCCTCCTCTTCCTCCTTCTTTTCCTCCTCTTTTCTCGCTCCCTCATTTTGTTTTTTTCCTAATTTTACATGATAAAATATGTGTTAATATGCATTTATTTCAACTCTATCCCTCGAATTTTTTTTTTCTTTTGCTATTTTGATAAATCCTGAAATTAATATCATCCCACATTCCTCTCCCTCTCTCTCTCACTTTATTAACATGAAATTCTTGCGGCTTCCCGAAAAACATTTGCTAATTTTCGATCTTCCCCATTCACTTTTAATTCAGTTTACCCAAAATATTTGCTAAATTTCAATCCTCCCCGTTTACTTTATTAACATGAAATTCTTGCGGCTTCCCGAAAAACATTTGCTAATTTTCGATCTTCCCCATTCACTTTGTTAACATGAAATTCTTTCGATTTACCGAAAAACATTTGCTATTTTTCAATATCTTCATTTTTAAAATCACAATTTAAATTGAATTTATGTGTCTGTCTGTATAAACCTAATTTTTTTTTTTTCATTGACATACTTTTTTTTTTCTTTTAAATATTGATGACAACAGCATGTACGATATTTGTACAATAATTAAATCATTATTTTTTAATTGAATTTTAACGAAAGAGATCGATCATTCCCTTAAAATGGTATTAAATTTTTAACAGTTTATATTTATTTATCATAGCTTTCTTTCTGTTTCTCTTTTCCTTTTAAACTTATCGTAATATATGATAATTTTGTTCGATCAAAACTGTTAGTAATTTTATTTCCTTCTTTTTAGTCAAAATTTTGATGAAGTTTGAAATTATCATTCATTTTACTTTCAAATATTATCAGTTTAATCAATTTTCAATAAACATTTCCGTTTTGCTATCGTTTTGCTATCTACCAGTTATTAATTTTTGTTATCAGCTATCAGTTATTAATTTTGCTATTAGCTATCATTTATTATTATTGATCCTTCTATTATCAGTTTTGCTATTTAATATTTCATATGAAATTTACCGTAATTTTCATTCAGTTTGAATAGATTAGCATTTCAATGCTAATTTAATTTTCCATTTAATTGTTCGGTCAGTTGGCATCAATAAGTTAAAATGTGGAAAGTCACACATGAAGTGAAATATAATTTTTTGAATGGTTTTATTAATTGAAAAAAAAAAAAAAAGTAACGCAACAAAGGTGACGAAAAATAATATGGAAAACTCAAAATAATCGAGTAATTTTGATGTTATTGAGTGAAAATATGAGGAATTGTTGACCTTCAAATGACCGCAATGGAATATGAAGAAAAAAAAAAAAAAGGAAGACATATGCATCATTCGTTTTGTTTGGATATACTTCAAAGACATTTAACCTTTCACCCGGTCATCCAAAAATTATTTGTAAAATTTACCTTTTTGTTAATTGGTAATTATCATTGAAATATGGATGATTTCATTGAATAATATATTCAAAACCAAGTAATTTTTCAATGATAAAAACATAGACAATAAATGGTATTATCATTTTATTGATATGATTTTACAATATACTTTCAGTTAAAAGATTAAAATTTGCATTTTAATTCAATTGATCAAT
>NW_018108612.1:25151-29383 GCF_000183805.2 Loa loa | reverse complement strand
AAGGTGACGAAAAATAATATGGAAAACTCAAAATAATCGAGTAATTTTGATGTTATTGAGTGAAAATATGAGGAATTGTTGACCTTCAAATGACCGCAATGGAATATGAAGAAAAAAAAAAAAGGAAAGACATATGCATCATTCGTTTTGTTTGGATATACTTCAAAGACATTTAACCTTTCACCCGGTCATCCAAAAATTATTTGTAAAATTTACCTTTTTGTTAATTGGTAATTATCATTGAAATATGGATGATTTCATTGAATAATATATTCAAAACCAAGTAATTTTTCAATGATAAAAACATAGACAATAAATGGTATTATCATTTTATTGATATGATTTTACAATATACTTTCAGTTAAAGATTAAATTGCCTACTGTAATAATTTTTAAAAATTTTTCATTTTTTATTAGATATGCAAAGAATTTGATTTGATTTGATAATGAAAAATAATGATTAGTTATGATTGTAAATGAAGTCATTAATAAAAATTTCGGTAATGCTATTATCATTAATATATACGGTTTTAATCGAATAACTTAAAATAGAATTGTTTGATATTTTGATATTTTCATCGCTTTTTTTTTTTCTTTCCTTTCCTTAATACTTACTAAATGTAATTGAATAAAGGAAAAAAAGAATTTATTAATTAATTTCTTTTTAATTACTCATCATTATTGCTTCTAATATTTTTTTTTCATATTTCAAATATTATCGTTGTAATTTATTTTCTAATTTTCTTTTATTCATTAAAATATTCAAATTATTATTAATTTTTTTTTATTTTTTCAGAGGAGTAATGATATGGATATTATTACTGGTACAATTAGCTGCAGCACATATCAGATTAACATATCCACCAAATCGTTATCCATTACTCAATTATTCCACTGATAATGGAAAAACTCAACAATTATGTGGTATACCAAAAGATCCAAAAGGTTAATTAATTAATCAATTTTATCATTTTTTTTTAAATTTTATTTCTTTGCGTAAAAATAAGTTAAATTTAATAATTCATTTTATTTTAGCACTTAATAAATTTTAATATTATGGTATTTTCGTGGAAAGTCTCAAATTTTAAATCTTCTTTTTTTTTTTCCCTGTGACAAAAACGAGTAATATCATTCGTTAAATAATAAAGAGAAATGAAGATGGGTTAAGTGGGATTGAAATAATTCTAAAATTTTTTTTTTTTTTTTAAATGAGGTACTTAAAAGAATGTTCTTGACATTACTACAAATTACTTTCTTACTTCCATCATAATAATTTTTTAAAATTGATTTAAAAAAAAAAGAAAGAAATGAATAAGACAATGAAAAATGAAATCATCTATGCAATGAGTGAAATGCTTTTTTCTTCCATTTTTTTGTAAATTAAGAAAGGTTTTTTTTTTTAAAAATGCGTTTTGAGTTTTTGTAAGTGTTTTTTTTTTTTCTTAAAAAATCTTCACCTGGTCGTAAAACAATTATATACCTTATCATACCTTTCTTAATTTTGCATTGTCATTTTATTGTTGTCTTATGGATTGTAACTTTTCTAATGCATTGTAGTGTGAAAAAAATTAATGTTAATTAAAATTTACATTAATTAAGAAATTACCAATTGTATACTACTGGTTGAGAATGCGAGAATTGATGTTAAAATCTGGTAGCAGTTAATAATTTGAAAATGGTTGCAATTTCAAAAGTGAAGTTAATTGAAGTAATTAAGTGGAAACATTTTGGCAGCATATTTTGGAAATTGAAATGTAAACGGATTGAAAGTTTTTGAAGTTTTGAAAATTTGTGACTTTGCAATTTTCAATTTTTAACAAATAAATTTTTTTTTTCAAAGTAATTTTATTACTAGTTTTGTCATAATGACTTCTTTACTTTTTCTTTTTTAATTTGTCAACTTCTTTACTAACTTACAAAAATGGTTGTGATTAAGTTAAATCTGCATTTATGCACTTTTTTTCATTTCTGAAAAAAAAAAAAAATGAAATTTGCAATGGAATATATCAACGAATTAAATTAAAAGTCAAATATTTTTCTGATTCATTTCATTGATAATAAAATTATTCCACAGAAAATATGATCATGAGAAAATTTAAACATATCAAAAAAAAAAAAACTTCTTCCTATCACTTTTTGATTCTTCTTTTCTGAAATTGAATATTTTCAAAATTTCTTCACAAAAAAATTTTTAATTTTTTGTCTTTTTTTTATTAAAGTCAAGTTTTTTTTCTATAATTTCAGTTAAAAAAAAACACTTTGAAAGTTTAAAATTGCAAAATTTCAATAAAATAAAAGCAAAGTTTTCTTTTTTTTTGCACTAATATATATAAAAAATATTAATTTTATACATTTTAAGCATTTTTATTAGAAATTCATGCATAAAAATGACCTTCAATTGAATGAAACAAAATCCAAGGGCATACATAACGTATGTAGCAATATATGTCATAGGTGAAAAGTTCAAGAGATAAGAGGAAGAGAGTTGAAGAAGTTCGATCATTCCAATTGAAAATCATAAAAATTGTCGCATGTCATATCGTCTTATCATCGTCATCAATAATAACAACAACAATAACAACAATACTGTTATATTAGTATAACGGGACTAATAATTTTCAATAAGAAATGCATTCTACTTTTCTACCACATATATAATCAATGAAAGGAGAAGAAAAAAAAAAAATTAATAAATTTTTTTAAAGCAATAATTTTTACTACAATGTTATCAAATTAATAATACAACAATAATTATTTTACAAATTATTTGAGAATAAATTAATAAAAATCTTGAAAATATAATATTATTATTATAAGTAACTTACTTCTACAGTAATTACAAACTTATAGCAAAAAAAAACTAATCCGAAATATAATAATATTATTATATATTATTAAAACTAATTTACTTTTACACAATTTGATGACAATGATGACGATGCTTCTCATTACTTTGGAAATTAATTAATTAGGACAATTATGGTAACTAAGAAAATATTATATTATTAAAACTAATTTACTTTCACACAATATGATGACATTGATGGCAATGCTTCTCATTACTGATGGAAATGGAAATTAATTAATTAGGAAAATTATAGTAACTAAAAAAATTAATAATTTCATAAGCAAGAAAGAATTAACATTTACTAAAATTATTTAGTATAATAACAACAATAATATGTTTACTTCTCATTTGAAAATTATGATATTGCGTACTGTGCATTTACCGTATACCGTTATCCTAAAAATTCACTACAGTATTAGTATTGAAATTATTTTCTCTTTTTTTCATCCATTTTTTTTATTTTCTCTTTTTTTATGCATTTTTTGATTGATCCATCCATATTTTTTCCAATATTTGAAGTCATTAATATTACTGTCATTGTTTAAATTATTAATCTTACGACACTTCAATTCATACTGTATTTCTTCATTCCGTTTTAGGTATCGTAACATGGTTACGTTCCGGTGAAGATGTTAATATCACTTGGTTCCAATCAGAATCTTATAATGTACGGTTTGTTTCGCTTATTCATTCAATGTTGTCGTTTTTAATTTTTTTTTTTTTTTTTTAAATAAAATTTGATATGAATGGAAAAAAAATTCAAATGCTAAAAAATTATTTTCCTCTTTTTTTTCTCCTTGTAAAATGGACAATTTAAATGAGTCAGTTAAAAGGAATTAATTCAAACTGTCATCATTGTTTGTTTCAAATTGTTAATCATAATTAAAATTTAAGGGAAATTTAAAATTGGAATTATTGAATGAAATGGATCAAATGATTGCAATTTTGTCACCAATTACAAGTGTTAATACCGATGATGGAACATTGTGATATTTTTTTTAAATTTATTTCTTTTTTTTTACATTTTAATAAAAAATTTCATAACATAAGAAATGTGTTTTTGTTTTTTTTCCTTTTTAATTAATAAGTAAAAAATCTATTTAACAATTAAACAAATTCATATTCAATTTTTCATTTTAACAATTTTATTTCTGATATTATTATTTTTCGATTTTTAAATCAATAAGTAAAAAATTTATTGAGCAAATATGCAAATTCATATTCACTTTTGTCGTTTTAACAATTACATTTTGGATATTGTTATTTTTCGATTAAAATTTTATAAAAAATACTCCACTATTGTAGTGTTTAACTTTAATAAAGAAAATTGAATTTCAATAACATTTTCCAAAAAAAAAAAAAAAAAAGGAAAAACGTTTAGTTT
>NW_018108612.1:20467-24932 GCF_000183805.2 Loa loa | reverse complement strand
CTTTGTAACAATCATAAAAATTTTTTTGTTGAAATTTCAGAAAAACATCAGCAATAATATCTTTGCCAAAAAATTATGAATGTTACAATTGTGTGATACGAATTATCCGGCAAAATACAAAAATTGGAGAAAATTATTCATCCTATTATTCATGTGCTGATGTGAATATCGTTAATGGTAAGTGTCATAGGAATGAAAAATAATATCAGAAAGAAAATATCCGGTTTCTCAAAACCGAAATGATGTTGAATAATTTTATAATTGTAATTCATCGATCTTTCAATTCATCAACTAATTTAATCCATTCATTACGATTAATTCAATTTCTTCGATTCCTATTTTTGTTACTTAAAAATGACAAACAAAAAAAAAAAACAATCTAAATCTTTTCGTTATATTTTCAAACATTAAAAATAAAAAAACGAAAGAAAACGAAATTTTATTGCTGATTAATTTTAATTGAAATTTACATTTCTTAAATGGAAAAAAAAAGAAGAATGACCTATACAATTATTTCAAAAATGTTACATCCTTTTATGCAAATAAAAACAAAAAAAGTAAAAGAAAAGCTTTTTTCTTTCCTTCTTTTTTTCTGAACTTTAAATTGAAAAATGGAATTTTTTTTCCTTTTTTTGTTTTCACTTTTTTTTCCCTCCCCACCAAAAAAAAAGAGCTATAATAATTGATGAAATTTTTGAAATTATATAGATGAACGATCGTACATTGATTGAAAAAACTTTTCATACCAGCTGTTTTTTATTTTTATTTTTCTTTTTAATTTTATAAGTTTGAAATACACATAGATTTATTTTATTTCATTTCTAATTTTTCTTTTCAAATTTATTTCATTTCATTCGTACTTTTTTAAAATTCATTTCCGCTTTTCATAAATTTATTTCCGCCTCTTTTTTTTGTAAATATATATAATTATTTCAGGTAATTTAATAATGTTGAAATGAATGTTTGCAATAAATCTTTGTTTTTGATTTAAAAGAAATAGGAAATAGGAATTTATTCAATGATACTTAAATTTTAATTAAGATAAATGTGTGAAATTAACCATTTGAAATTAATGATTTATTTGGAAATTATTTTAGAAATCCCAGATGGTGATACATGTTTGGGTAATGGAAAGCGGAAACACGGAATATGTGAATGTAATTCGTATTCATCCGGTGACAATTGTCAATATCAAGGTATTGTAAATGTCATCAATTGTTTTTTCTTTTAAATTTACAATTATCTAATCAACTTTATTTTGTTTTATTTTTAAATAAAGATTAAAATATTTTGTATTAGTCTTAATTTCAAGTAATTATCGCTAAATATATTTTGACAATTTTTTTTTTCTTTTTATTTCCACATTTAATCATTCTATTATATATGTAATTTTATTAGAATTGATGAAATATTTTCATAATTTTTGTTGGAATAAAATTTACGTAAAATCTGTTATTATTTCATTAATTACACTAATTAAGTTATTTTTTAATTAGGATTTTTTCACCGTAATCAATTCTTTAATCATATTAATTACGATATAATTGGGGATTTTTTTTTTTTTTTGTTTTACAGATGAATGTACAGATGATAAAGATTGTAATAGTCATGGAAAATGTATGATAATATTCTCGAATGATGTCATGACGATGAAACAATGCTTCTGTCAACGAGGTTATTTCGGGAGATTATGTCAACATGGTATTATTACTTTTTTTTTTCTCAATTGTTTTATTGTTTACAGTAATCCGGATGACAGTTCATGCAATTATTCTTCCGTAAATGTATTTTGCATACGGTATATATATCATTTAAAAAAAAGGAACGAAAAAAAACCTCTGTTAAATATAAATAAGAAAGTTTTATTTAATGAATAAATATACCAAATTCCGATTGCTTACATTTAAAACGTATTTTTTTTTTTCAAAATTTTGCTATTTGATTGTGAAAATTATAAAATTTCGTATTCAAGATGTAACATGAAAAGTGAAAGTTTATGATTTACTATAACTGATTGATGAGCTTGATCATAATAACTTTTGCTGTTTATTAATTATCAAAAACTTAATATAGGGTTAATTTTCATTGTTCATCCTCTAATTACTGAAAATTTATTTACCTTCGCTGTTGTTTTAAGATAATTTAAGGAATATAAATTCAAGCTTATTAATTTATGTAATCAGAAATAATTAATTTTTATGCCGATATAATGCTAATAATTAGCTTAATGGAAATCTCTTCATGTAACATGTAAATTTACTATAATTTGTAAATTATTCTTTAAATATTTCGATGCATTAAATTTTAATAATTTTCGGTTATTATTGCTAAATTATAATTATAATTATAATTATTATTATTACTATTACAGCTAAAAGTATTTCATCAGCAATATAATATTCAAATTTTATTATTATTATTATTACGAATGAGCCATTTGAATAGCATTACAATACGCATCATCGATTAAAATTTAAATTTTACTAAATACAATGAAAAAGAGGGAAGAATACGAATTTTTGCATAGTAAATGAAATATATTTTCAGGTTTTCATAGAATTTATAGCAAAATGTAATATTCTATGATCAGGTTTGATCATAGAATATTACATTTTGCATGAAATAATTCTAGGAATAAATTTATTTACTTTTTTTTTTTCAGTATCACAAAGTTTTACGGATGATTCAGAATTTCTACCATCATTATATCATATGCATCAAGTTGGACAGGATAATGATAAAATTTATTGGAGGATATTACAGGTTAGACATTTATCTTAACATTCTATTACTGATAAGCTATCATGTAAACAATTAAAAAAAAAATTCAACTCTAATTGGGTATTGTTATTTCTAAAATTATATTAAACTGGATATTATTGATTTTTAACCGGTGATTCGCGGGATAGCATAGAATAATTCACATGGGCTATTAAAAACAATATTCCTTTTTTTTTCTCTTTATGTTCTTTCTTTTTTTCATTTTTTATTTTTTCAAAATATTATACTGTTATTCTAAGTTTGAAAATTCTAATCAAAATTTATTTTGAAATTAACAAAATTTATTTTATTTTTTGAATTTTATGCTTTCTGCTACAAATTAAAAAATAAAAATAAAAAAAAAAAGGCCGAAATAATCCCTGATCAAGGAAAAGTTTTTGTAACCATTGTTACATACGAGCAGATCGATTAAACGGATTCATATCATGGATTTAGATTTTAGATTATAAATTAATTGTATAAAATAGTTTAATATTAAATAAATCCCATATCATATTAGAAGTTATTAATATTTTTCGCTAATAATGGATAATTCTTTTGAACGCTTAATTTTAATATAAATTAATAAATTTGAAATGCTATAATTTATGTACTAATTACCACTCACTTTTACTTTTATGCCATAATAATCCAATGATTTTATGCATCAAATTACCTTCTAATAATAGCGATAATTATTTTATTTTATACTAACATTTTATGATTTCTTTTTTTTCTTTTTTCTTTTAAATATCAATTATCAAATTTGTTTACATCTCTTTCAATCCTTTACTCAAATCCTTATAATTTCGGGGACAAAAAAGAAATTTCATTTAAAAAATAACAAAAATTGGTGTCATTTGAAAATTTCCCGATAAAATTACACATTAGTTCATATTAAAAAAAAAAAAAAAGAATGGAAAAAATTAAATCATTGAAAATTTGAAAAACAATTTGTTGAAATTCTATCAAATTAATTTTGTAATTTTTCTTACAATCAAAAGAAAAGTTTTTTTTTTCTTTTTTTTTATTCTGTCAACTTTTTCATATGATGAACGAAAATGAATCACAATTCGTGACATTATTGTTGATTCACATTTAAAGAAATACTACTAATTAATTGAAAATAACATTTGAAAGAACTGTGTAATTTATTTTTTTCTTTGTCATCTTTCAAGGGATTCTTCGCTTCTTTCTTTTCTCTTCAAAATAAATTAATAAATTTGTATTGTTTCAAAAATTTCTCACTAATTGCTCTGATTTTATTTTATTTGTTTATTTATTTGCTAAAAATTTTTGTTTCATTTGAAAATAAAAATAATCTTTAAAAAAAAAGGATGAAAAATTAAAGATTAAATTTTAATCATGCATAAATTTAAATTCCAATAATACATTATTCATCTATTACTAAATCTTAATCATTTATATAATGGATGGAATCAGTTCATCAAGATTTCAATCAATATGTTCATTTGACAAAATACAACAACATGAGTGGGCAAACAATTTGCACATCATCATTGCGGTAAGAAACAAAGATAAACAAACCGTTACGGTTGACCTCAATTAATGAAAAATATGTTTGATCGAAATATCCTGAAAATACATACTGTTCACTATCATATTGTATCATACTACCTTTGCTTACCTTCCGTATTGCTTAAAATTTTGACGTCAATTTAATTTAAATTTATAATTTCCATGC
>NW_018108612.1:4159-20447 GCF_000183805.2 Loa loa | reverse complement strand
AAATTTGAAAAACAATTTGTTGAAATTCTATCAAATTAATTTTGTAATTTTTCTTACAATCAAAAGAAAAGTTTTTTTTTTCTTTTTTTATTCTGTCAACTTTTCATATGATGAACGAAAATGAATCACAATTCGTGACATTATTGTTGATTCACATTTAAAGAAATACTACTAATTAATTGAAAATAACATTTGAAAGAACTGTGTAATTTATTTTTTCTTTGTCATCTTTCAAGGGATTCTTCGCTTCTTTCTTTTCTCTTCAAAATAAATTAATAAATTTGTATTGTTTCAAAAATTTCTCACTAATTGCTCTGATTTTATTTTATTTGTTTATTTATTTGCTAAAAATTTTTGTTTCATTTGAAAATAAAAATAATCTTTAAAAAAAGGATGAAAAATTAAAGATTAAATTTTAATCATGCATAAATTTAAATTCCAATAATACATTATTCATCTATTACTAAATCTTAATCATTTATTTAAATGTGATATTATATTTTAAAATGGATAGTAATAAAGGAATTATTTTTCAAATTTATTATCAATACTGTTTTATGAAAATGAATTTATCCCTATTTAACTGAATTTGTTCATTTTCATTTCAAATATCAATTGCAATTATTTGTTTTTTTAAAATTTTTTATTTTTTCCGATCTAAATTTTTTATTTTTTTTTTAAAATTTCATTTATTTCATTTACTAAAGATCACCTGAAAAATCAAATTATCATCAAATCTTTATTATCAAAATTTCTTTTTCTTTCAACTTGCAGACTTGATAACATTGTTAAAAAAAAAAAGATCATCAAATTAAAATTCATCAAAATTAAATTTTTCTTTTTTTGATTTGCAGATTTGATAACATTGTTAAATTTCCAAATTTCAAATAATACAAATAGTTTCAAATATCCAAAATGATATTTCAAATTCAAATATAATTTCATATTGTTTAAATATTGTAAATGATTTGCTATAATGAATGTATGGTAATTGTCATTATTGTCGTTGTTGTTGTTGTTATTGTCATCGTCTAGTAGTAGTAGTAGTAGTAGTAGTGACAATTTATTTTCAATGATATGAATTGGAATGATTAAACCTTGACCGATATATTAGTATTGCTTAAATTGGAGTAATGGGTACAAATACTTTCGTCCCCGTTCTTATCCTTTTTCAATCTTCCGTTTCGTAATTTTCTTCCTTGCATATCACATTTTTCGCCTTCTCATTCCTATCCATTTGTGATATCTTTAATGAAATATTATTCATACATATACATACGTATCAATGCTTCCCCTTATCATTTTATCAATAACAATAATGATAACAACATAAACGACAACAATAACAACAACAACAGTAACAGCAACAATAAGGAATAATTCATCATCTAAAATTAATTAAGCAACAACAACAACAATAAGGAATGATTCATTATCTGAAATTAATTAAACAACAACAAGGAATGATTCATCATCTGAAATTAATTAAACAACAACAACAACAAGGAATGATTCATTATCTGAAATTAATTAATCTTAAAAAGAAAATAATTAAATTGGAAATGATAAGATGTAGCAAAAAGAAAAAAGTTTCATATTAACAAATATATTGTTTTCTAATCTAATATTATTCAATAAGATTTATTCCAAATATAATTTTATACATTTAAAAAAAAAGATTGCTATTATTAATTACTACTTAATAAATGAAACAAAAACTATGTTTTATGCAATTTTTTTAAAAACATTATAAACTAATAACTTATTATCGCTATTAATGACTTTTATATCATTAATGGTATAATTTTTCTTTAAAAAATATTATAATTAGAAATGTTTAAATTATTAATATAGCATTAGGCATTATTTGATTTTAAATGAATGATTGTCATTTCTAATTTTAGTTTGTTTATATTTTAACATTTTCATTTCGTTTAAAAATTACGGAAAAGTTCGGTCCCAAAGCTAGAAAGTTGGTTTAAAATCAAAAAAAAAATATATATATATATATATATATATGGTTTCAATACACATTCATAATATATATTAATCGAATATATGAATTTGAAAAAGGAAAAAAAATGCAATTTTTGAGTTTAAAATCAAAAAACATTTATCGAATAAATAGTTTCAATCTTAAATAACAATGAAATTTACGAATATATTCTATCGGAAAAGAAAATGAAGTGATTAAAAATTATTCATTGAAATAATATTGTTTAAATTCTCAAGTATTATTATTATTATTATTGTTAGTATTATTGTCATTATCATTACTGTTATTATTACTAATTATTATTATTATTACTATTAATTATTATTATTATTGCTGTTATTATTGTTACTGTTATTAATTACTACTGCTGAAACGATATTTGTTGGGATTAGTTAATTGCTCACTATATATTAATTATTCAGTTTGAACTGTTGAAAGATTTTTTCAAATTAAATAACGCAAAAAAATTCATTCATTAATGATTAATTAATTTACTGACCTCTGTTATTTTCTTTTTTAGAACGAAATTGAATTTGTATTAAAATTCAAAACTGATACTTGGATTGGTATTGGTTGGAAACCAAAAAAAATCTGATGGATACTGTCCTTCACAGCAAAATTTTGAAAATTCAAAGGTAAAATCTCTGGAAGATTTAATGCCGACATCATTATCATCATCATTATCGTCATCATCATCATCATCATCATCATCATCGTTATCACTATCATCATCATCATCACCATGGTGGACATCTCAAACAGCTGCCAATAAACAAACTGAAACTGTTACAAATGAAGTGCTCCCCACTGAATCAATCAGCAATACCCAATCTTCAGGTGTGAATTATACTGTTAAAATTAAAAATGAAATTTTGAATTCGAAAGAAAAAAAATTGCTAAAAGAAAAATTAATTCACAAGAATAAATTCTTTTGGATATTAAATTTGAAGCAAAAAAAGAAGGCGAAGTTGAGTAAAGTTAAAATATTCAAAATTCCAAATCATCATTAATTTCCTACATTTTTTATTTTTAATTACAGTATTCCACACTTAAAAAATGTTTCCGTTTGTTATTCCATTTTCTTTTTCTTGTAATTAAAACGAAAAAAAAAGAAGTCCTATAATTAAAATAAAAGATATGGAAAATGTATGTTGATTTGGAATTTTAAATATTCTAATTTTACTCTACCTTTTTTTTTTTTGTTTTGTCAAATTTAATATCTCAAAGAATTCCTGTTTGCCTAGGAAATTATTATCGTAATAATATAGCAGAATTGAATAATTACAGAAATTTGTAATGAAAATGAAGAATTCTCTCATTGTCCGGAATTCACTCGTCAATGTGAAGCATCTTGTGATTGGACAAAATTTCCGGAAACAATTCCGAATTGTCCACGTAGTTGTGGTACACCAAAATGCGTCTGTAAAGAAGGCTTTGTCCGATCAGCAAATGATAATAATACCTGTGTACCATTTCATTTTTGTTCAGAAGAGGTAAGTAATGAACATGAAAAAAAAAAAATTCAAATTTTTTTTTGATATTTTACCTAAAAACATATATTTTACTTTAAAAAGACTAATTATTTTTCTCTTTTTCTTTTTTTTTTTATTAGCATGTACTTAAGGAAATATTAGCAAAGTTTTTTGTTTTTGAATTTAAAATGATTTCAACTTTTTTTTTTAAAAGGAAGTGACGTCATTTATTTTACAATTATAGGCTGAAATAGAATGTCCAATTAATTCAACTTGGGCAAAATGTGGTATTGCTTGTGAGCCAACATGTGAAAATATGTATGATACATCACCATGTCCAGCACATTGTGATGAACCAGCCTGTACATGTGCTGATAATTATGTTCGACACAATGGAAATTGCATTTTTTGGGGTGATTGCCCAAGTAATGATTATCATTATCATTATCATTAATTTTTGCTTTATCTATGGTTAAAAAAAGAATTTTGAAATCTTTGATTATTAATTTAATTAGTGTATGATTGGAGAGATTACCTACATAATGATCATCGTTATCATTAACTTTTGCTTTATCTATAATCACTTTTTTTTTTTTGAAATCCTTGATCACTAATTTAATTAGTATATGATGTTAAATAGAAATTAAATTTTAAATTTTAAGTTGAATAATTCAAATATTAATTGCAATTTGGGAAATATTTAAAATGATAAAAAGATTGCAAAATAAATGTTTTATTTCAGATCTTGAGCAACGTTTTGCATCCAATTTTCCCATTTCAACATCAATGAAAACAGCTTCAGGAGAAGGATCAATTATTGGTCAAGTGGATTTTAATCCAGGAAATATTGGCAATCAATCAGAAATAACAACCGTTGCAGCAATTGGAACAACCATTGGTACTAAGACAATATCTGGTAGTTTAACTTGTAGCATC
Organism: Loa loa; assembly: GCF_000183805.2. Classification (NCBI taxonomy): domain Eukaryota; kingdom Metazoa; phylum Nematoda; class Chromadorea; order Rhabditida; family Onchocercidae; genus Loa; species Loa loa. The sequence goes on along the minus strand of NW_018108612.1, from coordinate 16,043 downwards.
AATGAAACAATTAATGAATGTGGTCGAGCATGTGAAACAAGTTGTAATAATGTAAGTTTAAATTTTTAAATTCTGATATGATTTAATTTTTAGATTCTGATATTACTTATTTTTAAATTCTCATATGATTTAATTCTTAAATTTTGATATAATATAATTTGAACTCTGGCATGATTTAAATCTTAAATTCTGGCATAATTTAATTCTTAAATTCCGATTTAATTCTTGAAATTCTTGAATTGATTTAATTCTTGAATTCTGGTATAATATTCAATTCAAATATTAAAATATTAAATTGAAACAGTGATATTTCAAATTTTATAGTTTTACAATTGTGTAACATTGAATGAACGATAATAGTACTAAATTTGGTTAATCCAAAATCCAAATTTAATCTAATCCTTTCAGGTTTTTTACTAGCCTTTCCGATCATAAAGCAAAAATGGAAAACGGAATTTGATTGAAAGAAAAAAAGAAATTGAGTGTAATTTATTATGATCTGTTTTAGCCAACTGATAACTTTTTAACTCTTCTGATATACATTTCATTTTTGTTATTTTATTTGAAACACTTGAAATTAATCTTTTTCAATTCCATTTCAAAAAAAAAGTACCAAATAATTCAGTCTATTCAATGAATTGCAGGTATATTCTCGAGAAAAATGCACGCGATGCTATCGACCTGCATGTGCATGCATTCATGGTTATGCACGAATTGATGATCGATGTATTTATTGGTCTGATTGTCCACGTGAAAGTAAAAATTTTGTAATAAACAAAAAAATTCTTAAAACTTAGAAATTTTTACTGTTCGAATAGCTTGTTTTTTTTTTGTTTATTTTATTATTTGTTTTCTTTTGTTTGTCTTTTTTATTTCTTTTTCGTTCGTTTGTTATTTGTTTTTTCTTTTGTTTGTTTTTGTTTCCTTTTTCTTGTTTGTTTATCGTTTATTTTTGTTTATTTTTTCGTTTCTTTTCTGTTTTTTTTTTCGTTCGTTGTTTTGTTTGTTTTTCGTTTGTTTTTGTTTTTTTTTTTTTGTTTTCTTTTTTCTTTTTTTTTCCTTCATTTCTTTTTCTTTTAGATCGTCGTTTATCACATACTCGACAATATAATCCTTCATCATCGTTGCGATCAACAAAAAAAAACATCAGTGACAAATGGTGTAGAATATGTAAATGGAACAGAATCGATCAATTCATCTATTAAGCAATCAAATAAACACGACAATGAAATACATGAATTGAATTCGGCTGATGTTGAAGCAATTGTAGATGATGCAAATATCGAATTACAGAATATATCCAATACTAGAATTACTCCTTTATTGGAATCCGGTACTTTTATTCATTCATTTCCTTACTGATTCATAATTTTCGGCTTTTTTTTTTTTGATTTTTTTCCTTATTCTTCTAAAGTAAATTATTTAAGTACGGCTATTTCTAAAGTATTTAATTTTTTTTCTAAAGTAAACTTTAATATTTAATTTAAAAAGTTATTCTTACCTTCCTATTTGTCGTTTTAATTAATTCGATTTAAAAAAAAAAAAAACGAAAAAAGTAGTTTAAAAGACAAAGATTCAAATGAAACCAAAGAGAAAAAAAAAATCAATGATTTATGCTGTCTTTTTTTTCTCTTCAATGTTTAAAATTTGCTAACAAATTTAATCATCTTATCACCATCTTCCCTCTCTCCCTCTCTCCCTTTCTCTCTCTCTTTCCCTATCTTTTAATTAAAATTCTCTGATAATTTATTCTTTTTTCTCCAAATAATGCTATTTTAGGAGTTGCTGGTGATGTTTGTTATGGTGATTGGCGTTGGCCACCTGGATGTCGTGATTGTGATTATCGCATTTCATGGAATTATTTAGATGATACTGATGAGATTGAATTTTCAATTGAGACACATGCACCATCAAATTGGTGGACAGGTGTTGGTTTCTCACCTACCGGTACAATGGTAAATTTTTTTTTAAATTTGTCATCTTTATCAATCAATTTGATTAATATATTCATTTATTATCAACTAGATATGATTTTAATATGATAAAAATTATAAATTAACAAGAACTTTTTTCAGTAATAGAAAAAAAAAGAAAATTGAAATTTTACTTATGTATTATTTATTATATTTAAAAAAATATTTAGGTTGAAGCTGATATTATTATTGTAAAAAGTCGAAATGGTGAATTATCCTTGCATGATATGTATAGTACTGAATATGGTATACCACGTGAAGATAGTAAACAGGATGTTTATACACCAACAGTAATCGGAACACATGTTAATGGTGTATTACGGGTACAATTTACTCGAAAACGTGATACTGGTGATCGAAAAGCTGATCATCATTTTTCGGAATCTAATTGTTACAAATTTTTATTCCCAGTTTCTGGTGGACGATTAGAACCGGTACGTATCCACTTTTTTTTTCCTGTTCAAAATCCTTTCTATCTTTAGATAAATCATTTTAAATTCCTTTTTTTGTTTTAGTTTTAAAACGTTTATATCATTTTAAAATTAATTTCGGATATTTTGATATCAAATATTAGAGTGGGAAATAATTCGATAATTTGAATAATTTTTATTTACGTGAACTTTCAAAATTGTACTTAAAGTATTTTCAATATATTGAAAATGATACTATTGATAATGGTGAAATTTTTTGCAGATAAAAACAAAAAAAAGGAAGTGAGAATTGTTTGAAATATTTAAGCTATAAAAAATTATCATCATTTGTTCATTTTTTTGGATAAAATCGGAAATAAATTTGAACATTATCAAATAATACTTGAGAACTTAATTGTTATCAGTTGGTAATACCTGAGAATTTAATTTTTATCAGTTAATACTCGAGAACTTAATTCTTATCAGTTGATATTCGGGGATTTAATTGTTATCAGTCGATGCTTGAAAATTTAATTGTTATCAGTTGATACTGAAAAATTAATTACTATGAATTAATACTCGAACAATGGGAAAAAATTTATCAAAATTTTCTTTTTTGCAAATAAGAAATTTGTTTTATGTCAAGATTTTATTTTATAATTTGCTTTAAGAATGGCCAATTATCAAAGCATATTAGTATACCGCATGTATCAGAGAATAAAATTTGCATTCAAAGTTGTACTGCTCCACAAACTCTTCAGGGTCAGTTTTGCTTTTTTTCTTTTTTTTTTAATTACATTGATAATCTGATAATGATAAATTAAAATGACGAATTTTAAATTTTATATTTGATTATTTAGTATTGTAAGTATTGAACTGTTAAATAAGAAATCACATAGTTAAATGTTTTTTCTTTCGAATTTTTTTTTAATAAAATTTTTTTGTCTTTTTTTAAATCTTTTTTTTCCCAATTTTTTGTAGCAAATGATAAAGAGTGATAAATTGATTGGATAAAAATCACATAGCCATAAATGAAGTAAGAAGTTCGATTAATATCGAAATAATGATAAGTAATTAAATTACAAAAAAAAAAAAGAGATTTAATTAAGATATAATTTTAGCTACAAGTTCATGTGAAACCGAATATCGTTATCCGGCTGGTTGTAGTGGTACAACATGTGATTACATTGCTAAATGGGAATATAGTGCAGCTAGGAAAGATGTAAAATTTGAAATTACATCAAAAGAATTAGGTCGTTGGACCGGAATTGGCTTTTCACGTGATGGTCAAATGGCAAACTCTGATATGTATACCGGTTGGGTGTTTGATGGTAAAGCATATGTTACGGATCGATTTGCATACGGTCGTCAACTTCCGGCAATTGATCCAGCTGATCGTCAAGATATTTATGAAATTACTGGTAAAGCAGAGGATGATATTCAGGTATATTTATTTTTATTCAATTATTCAATTTATTATTTTATCTATTTATAGCAAATAAAGTTTTAATTAATAAAAAATAAATATTAATGAAAAAAAAATTATTTTTTATCATTCATTTTGCAGACAATAACATTTCGTCGAAAGGTATTACCAGCTGATACAATTACTGATTTTCCACTTAATGTATGCTATTATTTCCTATTCCCAGTTGGTGGTGGACGAGTTTTAGCACGAAAAAGTGAAGATTTCCAAAATGCTAAAACACCAATCGGTTATCATGATCTTTATCAGCCTAAAGTTTCACGTACAAAAATTTGCATTTGTGATCAGGTAATTAATTACTCACTCTAATAATCTAATTTCTATGATGAAGTATATAATTTGTTCTGTATTGTCGAGATTTAATACTGATGTAGTAATTAAATATTACTTCAAATCTTGACAAGTATTAAATTCAGTGTCGAGATTTGAAAGTTTTTTCTTGTCAAGATTTTGAAACAACTTTCGTTAGCTTTTTTTTTCCATTAGATAACTTATCCTTTGGAATCATACTTCACTGAATCATTCTTTGGGATCATAATTCACGGAATCTATTTTCGGAATCATATTTCATTGAATCTACGGAATCATACTTCACTGAATCTATCTTCGGAATCATGCTTCATTGTATTTTTCTTCGGAAGGCCAATCTTTTATGGAATATGTTTCCATTGATTAATAATTAGTAACACTGCAGATCAGCCTACCATATGCTATTTTATAAACTACATTAAAACAATTTAAATAAATTACAATGAAATGATTATAAAATTTTTGAGAATGGGATATCAATTGCTTCTGATAATGCACCATCGGGAATTCGAAATCGTCGTCGAATAAGTCAACCAAATGTGACATCCCGTCAAAAGCGGCAATTGCAAGATCCATTCGAAGTTCAAATTGATCCTTTTGCAGGAATCGATAAAGGCATGCATTATTCATATAAACCGGGAATCAGAATCACAAATACATTAAACTGTATTTAAACAATTTGAATTGCATGAAAAATTAATGAATTCATATTCCTATTATTATTGTATTGATTTTTGTTTTTAATTTCTGTTGCAAATTTAAATTGTAATATTTTGTAATAAATTAAAAAGTAAAAGTAATATTATGAAGGTTTAGAATAAGTATATATTTTAGAAATTATACAAATGAGATTCTTTAAAAAAAAAAAAACCTGAAATTTTTCCAGTACCGGAACGAGATTTCCCAATTGAAGAGAAGATTTCAAAATTGGAAGGTGAAAAATCACCAAACCATTTGTCATTAGAAATCAAGCAATCTACCACTATGGCTGATATTACTTTTACAACGACAAGTTCGATCGATCATTCGATAATTGACGAAAGTAATATTCCTTCATAATATCAATTCATTAAGTAATTAATTTTTTACTAATTGCATCGTTTGTTTCAGTGAATGCATCAATTCAATCAGAAATTATAGAATCGGAACCAAAACGATCAGCTATTTTTTCTATCAATACAACTACTCTTGTAGATGTATCTAAACCGGAATCCGAATTATCCGTAACAAAAGAACCGAAATCAATATCAAAGTCAGCTTCACAGCAATTAAAAGAAGATGGAAATGAAAAAAGTAATTTTCATATGATTTGTTAGCAGTAATTTTTTTCAAATTTCAATCCATTACCATGTTTAAAATAATTTTCAAATTTTTCTAATTAATTAAATTTATAGTGGAACATCCAATGGATTGTCTTGATATGGTGATAGGAGTGATAATTGATGATATCTCACAAGTACGCGATTACTATTCTTTCCCACAAATTACACCACAACCGGATGAATTTTTTGGTGGACAAGATTCATTAACTTCAGCAACTGCTTATCAACAAGATGGCATTACTACGGTCATTTTTCGGAAACCTTTAGCAGGTGTTACTTATTTATATCAAATAATTTCATTGATTTAATCCATTCAAAAAAAAAGAGTAAATAAATTCAATAAATAATAAGTAATAATATCTTTTACCTTTAAGCATCTGATCAAGCTGATCGAACAATATCATCAGATGAGACTATAGTGATTTGGGCAAAAGGTGTAAAATTAGCGCCAATATCTGATGAATCTATTTCTCAGGTCAAATTTTACCCTTTCTTGATCTTATCATTTTTAAATAAATTATTTCACAAAAATGAAGATAACAAAATGAAAATATCATATAACCTAATTTTATCACAAATATCATATTTGAATATTTGATTTTATCACAGATACCTGATTTCATTGATCTTATTTACTTATCATTAAACTGTTAAAACTTATTCAATAAATTTTCTATGCAAAAATAAATTTAAGAATGCTTTGGCGAAAACAACAACTCCATTTCTGGATGATGAAAATAGTCAAGGACAATTAATTATCAATTTCTTTGGTTTGTGTTTTATTAATTTTTTTTTTTTGCAAATAATTCAAATTTCAATGAATTGATGATTTTTTTTTTGCATTTATAAATTACCTCAGCAATTCAATAATTAAACTACAGAATAGGTTTATATTTGATAATTAATTTCATGATTTCATATGCTTAATTTCATGGATATAGTGATAATTTAATAGAAATAAAAATGATTAAATTATTCAAAATTTAACCTTTATCTTCCTCCAATTAGCATAAATTAATCTTTTAAAAACAGAAAAAAAAACATATTGAAATGGTAGAAAAAGAAAATAGCTTAAATTTATGATAATTTAGCAAAAATTACAGATGATATGCAAGATGAATCAAAGAAATTACAAAAATTTGATCATAAAAATGAATGTTTTGGTAATTATGCATATCCAGCTAATTGTACAAATGAAAAATGTATTTATACGGTAACATGGTGGAGTGATGGGAAGAAAATTTCATTCTCATTAACGGCAATAATTTCAACATATCATTGGACTGGAATAGGTTTTTCAAATGATGGATCAATGGCACATTCTGATTTAATTACTGTCAATGTATATGATGTAAGTGTTCAAATAGAATTAAATTTAAACTTAAAAATAGATAAAATTTTACATTAACTACATTTTTGTCTAATTAATTAAAATTTTTATTTGATAAAGTTTAGATTTATTTAATTAAAAGTAAATACTAATATACACGAGTTAAATTGAGAAAATAGCTTAAATTTGAAATAATTCAGCAAAATTGCTTTTCGTTTTTTTTTCTTTTTTTTTAGCATATATTTAAAATAATAGCAAATAACGTAACATATGCACCGTTTGAATATTTGATTCCATAATTTTTCAGATAATAATAATCTAATTAATGCAATATACGAAAAATTGTTAGCATTAGTATTCCTATACAAAGTTTTTTTTTTTTATTAAACTTTGCTATAGCTTAATGTATTAAAAATTTTATCCAATGATTTTTAAAAATTTCTTTTAATGCTTTTTTTTTACACTCATTATTAATCCAATTTAATTTTATGATTATTCATAATTTGCCGAAATCCGAAATTTTTGCAATGAAAAAGAAAAAGGAATAAATTTAAAAATAAAAAAGAAAATTGAGAATAAATTTTTTGAAAAATTTAAAATTAAAATTAATTACAGGATGGAATGATCAAAGTTTTGGATATGTTTTCATCAGGTTATAGTCAACCTAAAATAGATGATGAACAAGATTTATTTGATATTCGAACATTATATGATCATGATCGAGTGTATGCTAATTTTTCGCGTTATTTAATTTCAAATGATAATAATGATCTTTCAATTGATCAATGTGTTTATTTCTTATATCCAATTACTGGAGGCATATTAGATATGGGTAAATTTTGTTTCTTTCTTTTCTTTTTTTCTTTTATTTCATCATTCAATAAGTACTAATTAATTAATCTTTTATACGTAATAATTGCCAATATTATTCAAATTATTATTGGATTTTTTTCTCCTCTTATTCCTTTACAGTAATATTATTTTATTGATCTTTTTTTCTTTTCTTTTTGTTATTTTAGGATACCATTAATTATTAATTATAGTTAATTTATTTTTAATATTTTTATTTAATCATTTTAATTCCTATTAAATTATCATTACTTTTGCATATTCAAATAATATATATTAAAATTACTTAAGTTATTATTTGAAGTGCTATATATTGTTAATTGTAGAAACGAATGAAATATATAAACATGAGGAAAATCCAATTTCATCTGAAACAAAAATTTGCCCAATATTATGCGCTAATAATTTGATAGCTAAAAAAATACCACAAAATGAACCACTTCATAAAGCATCTATCTTACCGGACGAATCGATTGTTACTGAAAGTGTAAGTTAGTGCTTTTTGAAATTCTTATTAATTTTAATCATATCAATTATTTTACGGTATATACAGTATACTAAACTAACATAATATTCTAGTTTCGTTTGCCCTAAATCTCAAAAAAAAAAAAAAAAAGTCGAGAAATTTACAAATTAATAAATCAATGTTTTTAATAAGGAAATAAATAAATAATCACTTACAAAAAAACTATTAATTCCATGTTTTACAATGTTAAACCAAAATTATACATGAGGGATGAAAGAAAAATGGAAAAAAGAAATAAACTGATAAAATGATAACATTTTGAAATGATAAATGATTAAGTAATATGATAGAATTAATATTTTTAAAATGGTAAAAATGAAATTTTATCAAAAAAGAATTTAAAAAAATTGTTTTTTTAAAATTACCTTGTTTGTTCCTTATTTAATAAATTTTAAAAATTCATTTGCATTGAAAAAAAACGAAAAAAGCATTAATTATGAAAAGTTTTAAATATTTTTAGGCTACATTTGATACGGTATTGCGCATTTTAAATCGTGAATGGAATCCATTTTTTACCAATCGAAATACTCCGGAATTTCATCAATTAGCTACTGAAGTAATCAATATGGTTAGTTTCCTTTTTTCCTTCTGATATAGTGATTTTTTCTTTTTAAGAATAAAGATTTTGAGCGAAATAAATTTCAGGTTAATGCAATGGTGAAAATGGAATATCCACGAATGCGAGTAATTGAAATTAAAAAATTCAAGTAAGCAATCATTTTTTTGAAGAAATAAATAACTTTTAAAATATTAAATGAATTAAATGGAACAATTTTGAAGATTAAAGATTGGTAATATTTAATTAGTATGAGGCTAAAAAATAGTTTAATTATTGCTGATGGTAAATCATTCAATTAAAATTCAATGAATACATAGTATGAAGTTTATAAAGTGATGTTTATTATAATAATTAATTTGATTTTTTCTTTTTTCTTTTGCTTTAAATATCCCAAAAGATAACGAAAATTGCTCTTCCCATACAATTCTAAATTGTCTTTTTGGTAAAAATTAGTGCGGAAAAAACTTTAATTAATTTTATAATATATTCAAATTTTAGAAAAGGAAGTATCTTAGCATTTATGACACTTTTCTCCGAAGATGATCCTTTACCAAGTGAAAATGAAGTGAAGGAATATTTAAGGAAGGTTGAAATTTAAAAAATTATTTTCATATCGACCTATATATTATTTATTTAATTTCTTTTTGTTTTTGTTTTTTTCAAGTAACAGAATGAAAAAAAAATTAAATAAATTTGTTTGAGATTGTAATTTTTCTCTTTTCTATTACAAATGAAGTAATAGAAATATTTAATATAAAACTTTATTTTTATTGTAAAAAATTTTTATCTTAGCAAGTTCAATTCCAACCACCGGAAGCATTGCATATGGAAATAGCATCAGTGATTGCAAGAAAAGCAGAAAAAGGTTAATTATTTCACTTTTCATTTCATCTGATCTCATCAATCCTTGTTTATTCTTAAATTTCATCAAACATCAACAACATATGTACATGGTACCAATGGTATCAGTTTATGATACATATCCTATTTGGTACGTATATGTGGTGGTACCAAATGTATCATTTTATGATACATCTGTATGGTTCCAGTCGTATCAGTTTATGATACATATATACGGTATCGAAAATATCAACTTATGATATCTATGGTACCAACTGTATCAGTTTATGATGAATACTATATAGTGCCAATTGTAGCAATTTATGATACATATATGTAGAATCAACTATAGTAGTTTATGATACATATGCATAGTATCAACTATAGCAGTTTATGATGAATACTATATAGTGTCAACCGTAGCAGTTTATGATACATATGTACAGTATCAAACTGTAACAGTTTATGATACATATATGCAGTACCAATTTATGATACATATATACAGTACCAAACTATAGTTTATGATACACATATACAGTGCCAATTTATGATACATATGTACAGTGTCAAACTAGCAGTTTATGATACATATATACAGTACCAGTTTATGATACATATATACAGTATGGTGAATATTATATGGTACCAACCGTATCATTTCTCATGTATTAGGATACTTTGCAGATTCATCAAACAAATTGAGCAAAATTCAAAATTGGATTGTCTTAAGTATCGGTATATTGCTATTTCTTATTGCTACATTTCTTGTTTGTTGTATTGTTAGCCGTTCACGAAAGATACGGTCGGATAATTGTGTAAGCTAATTCTTCACTTTTTTTTTTTTTTTGCTATCAATCTTTAGTAAAAAATTATTTGAAATGTACTTTTTTAGTAAATCAATACCAGTAGTAATAGTAAATAGAGTAATACTTATAAAATCAATAAGTATTGTTATACTATAAATTAATAACATTGAAATTTTGATCGTTTAATGAGAAGAAATGAAATTATTAATTAATTTTTATGACTATAAATTAGTATAAAATATAACAATAGGTTCTAACATTTTTTTTCTATTCAGTAAATCAATTCTAATTATAATATCATTATTTACCTGTCTTCATTAATTTTTCTTTTCTTTTATTTTTTTTTTTCAGAATAATTATAATGTACATTATCCAATGAATGGATATGGATGCAATACTAATCGTATGTTTTTTTTTAATTGAATCAAAAATTTTTATAATATTATAAATGTTAAAATCAGCAAAAATTTTCATCGATCTAACAAATAATTATAAATTAAATAATTAAATTTAAAAAAGAAAAGAAAAATAATTTCTTTAAATTTTCCGCAATTTCCTCAAAAAATTAATTAACCTTTCATCTAATTAATTAATTTTAATACGGAAAAGAAACGTAGAAAGTTTGTTGCATCATTATATTTAGTTGCTGTTTCACCGTTGAATAGCAAAAAAGGTAGTTTTGAAAATGCCGCATATCATGCAACACATAGCAGACAATTTTCACAAGCAACAACAGCTTCTCAAAATGGTACCAGTAAAGGATCACCGAATACCTTGGAAGAAATCCCGAAAGGTGTTGGTGAAACAACTTATCAAGAATGGTTTTCTAAGGTGAAAATATTTGATTGAAAAAGAAAATGGAAAATAAGAAATTATTAATGACAACTAATTAAACTATTTAAGCAATTATGATATAAATTAAAAATGAAATAAAAAATTCTCCATGTAAACGTAGCTAAATCTAATTAACTTTAAGTAATAGGTGATTTAATTAATTTTAGGTGATAAAGGTGATAAAAGTATAAAATTTTTATTCTTAAATAATTAATGCTTTATAAATTTATAAATGATACTATTGTATTTCATCTTTTTTCCTTTTTCTTTTTTTATAACTTTTTTAACAAAAGTAAGTTGAAATAGTATTTAATATTCAATCACTCTTCCCTTTTTTTCTTTTTTGTTTTTATAGATTTGATTAAATAATTTATTTTTATTACTTATTTGAATAGATTAAGTAAGTATTAAGTTATCAACTATTTGTCATGTTTCACAAATTTTATGCGCATTTGTCTTAATTTTTCAAATGAATAATTAATTAATTTCGTTACACTTTATTGTAGCCAGTAATTTTATTTAGGTTGCTTCAAAAACCTGGTGCACAACAACATGAAGAATTATCATCACCTTCTGTTCGTCATCCAAATTTCTCGGCGATCTTTTACTGGACCATCTTATATGTCACATGCTCAGG